>NW_015552575.1:62897-70011 GCF_001515605.1 Sinocyclocheilus anshuiensis
GGGCCAGATGTGGGCCGGATCTGGGCCAACACTATTTGCTGTCTGGGAATGTACCATTCGTTCATCATAAGACTATCTCTGATATAAATGGTATATATATTATTGTGTTGGGCTCTATAAATTCGAAGCAAATTTCTTTAGTTAATTTATATGCAACAAATTATGATGACCCCCTATTTTTTCAAAAAGTATTTAAATTAATCCCCAGTATTTCTGAATCAAATATAATTATTGGAGGTGATTTCAACTGTGTCCTGGACAACATACTTGATAGACAACCGAATCAGATTGCCAGCGCGGCATCTAAATCTAATGCAATGTTAAGACAGTACATGCAATCCCGAAACATTGTAGATATATGGAGAATTCTTAACCCTTTTCAGATAGAGATTTTTCTTTTTACTCTCATGTGCATAAGTCATATTCGCGCATCGATTTTTTTTTCTGCTAGATTCAAATTTAGTACCAAATGCATGCAAGTCACAATATCACAACATTATAATATCAGATCATGCTCCCCAGTCAGTTGACCTTAGATTAGATCATTTAAGAAGAGAATTTAGATGGAAGTTAAATAACGCGCTCTTAAAGGATGAATAATTCAATCAAAATCTGGGAAAAAAGATTGAGCAGTTTATAGAAATTAATGATAATGGTGATGTGCATGTGCATTATGTGCATTATTCACCTGATGGGTTTAGCGTCGAATTTTACAAAAGATTTAGTAAGGTCATTTTGCCATTGTTGGTACGTATGTTTAAGCATTCACAGGAAACTGGCCGTTTTCCTGCCTCTATGTATGACGCCAATATTGCTCTTATACCTAAACCGGGTCGAGATTGGCTGCTAGTGTCATCGTACACACCAATCTCTTTACTAGCCACTGAAACCAATACAATCGGGAAAATCCTTGCAAATAGATTGAAGTATTGAAGTGATATGAAGTAATATCTGTGATATTAAACATCGGGATCAGACAGGCTTTCATGTCAGGCAGACATGTATTTTAATCTACGCAATGTTTTATATTCGAATCATAAAGAAGAAGCTGCAGTCATTTCATTGGATGCACAAAGGGCATTCGACCAAGTAGAATGGGGATATATGATGTCGGTCCTGAAGAAATTTGGTTTCGGCCACGTGCTTAGAGAGTGGATAAAAACCATATATTCCTGTCCAAAAGCCTCAGTAGTGACTAATCATAATATCTCAGGTCCTTTCTCAATTTATAGAGGGACAAGACAAGGCTGCCCGCTGTCCCCATTTCTTTTCGCAGTTGTGATAGAGCCCTTGGCTGCATTCATTCTGGAGCAGGCAGATATCCAACCAATCACGATAGGTGGCCTCCCACAACATATTTCACTCTACGCAGACCATATACTTTTGTTTATTAAAAATCCTAGTAAGTCTATTCCACATCTCCTCACTTCAATTACAAGATTCGGGAATATATCAGATTTTACTGTTAACTGGGAAAAAAAGTGACCTGATGACTATTGTGCCCAACACTTGTAAGCAGTATATAAGATCCACCCCGTTCAAGATAGCAGAAAACTCTTTTACTTATCTTGGTGTCATAATAACTAAAAAACCAAAAGACCTTCTAAGAGCCAATTGGCAAAAGAGGATTGATCAATTAAAAAATAATATAGACTATTGGAGAACATTGCCAATTTCAATGGTAGATAAAACTAATGCAGTAAAGATGGTGAGCCTACCAAGATTCCGCCACCTATTTCAGTCTATCCCTTCATGTATACCACAATCCTGTTTTAAACAACTAGACAAGATAATTTTTCAGTTTTTATGGAATTATAAAACAGCAAGAATTTAAAAAAACAACACTTTTTTTAAATCTAAGGAGAAAGGGGGATTTGGGTTACCTTTCTTTAAAGCATATTATTGGGCAGCACACTTGAATATATTCTCTTGGTGGAAGGATGATCCATCAGAAGGAACCTGTGAACAACCTGAATGGCTTAGAATTGAACAAGCCCTTTGCTCTAACTCTTCACTGCAGGCACTATGCAATAGTCCAGGAAAGGTTAGTAAGCTTATCTATAATAATCATTTTGTTACAGGCCAGTCTTTAAAAATTTGGAAACAAATTAAAATGTATGTTAAAGCTCCTAATGTATATCTTGATAGCCCCATATGTATGAATCACTCCTTCATTCCCGCTCTTAATGATAAGGTTTTTTCGCTTTGGAAACACAAAGGCTGTGTCGGCTCACTTTATATGAATGGGCATTTGTTGTCTTTTACAGAGCTCCAATTAAAGTTCTGGTTACTAAATTCACACTTTTTTAGATATCTGCAAATTAGAGACTATGTCAGAAAATGTTTTCCTGATTTTGAACAACTAAAAAAGCATGGAAAATTAGAGGAAAAAAAACGATTTAAAGCCGGAAACTCAAAAGCAGTATCATATTTCTATAATTGGGCAGCACACTTGACTATATTAACTTGGTGGAATGATGATCCATCAGAAGAAACCTCTGAACAACCTGATTGACTAAGAATTGAACAAGCCCTTTGCTCTAACTCTTCACTGCAGGCACTATGTTCCCGCTCTTAATGATAAGGTTTTTTCGCTTTGGAAACACAAAGGCTGTGTCGGCTCACTTTATATGAATGGGCATTTGTTGTCTTTTACAGAGCTCCAATTAAAGTTCTGGTTACTAAATTCACACTTTTTTAGATATCTGCAAATTAGAGACTGTCAGAATTTTTTTCCTGATTTTGAACAACTAAAAAAGCATGGAAAATTAGAGAAAAAAAACGATTTAAAGCCGGAAACTCAAAAGCAGTATCATATTTCTATAATGTATTAACTGATCTGGTGGATAGTGACAAAACTTCCATTAGGAAAGCATGGGAGGAGGATTTAGGTTTCACTATTGAGGACGCGTAATGGGAGGAATGCTTACAGAATATACATGATTGTTCAATTAATACTAGACACAACTTAATTCAATTCAAATCTCTACACAGAGTATACATTAGCAAAACTAAATTGCATAAGATTTTCCCTGAAGTGTCACTGGTTTGCAATAAATGCAAGGTTGCGGAGGGTACACTTCTACATTCATTTTGGACATGTTGTAACCTTCACAAGTACTGGACTGATATTTTTGACCTGCTTTCAAAAGTGTATAAATAAGCTATTGTTCCAGAGCCAATGATTGCCATTTTTGGGGTGATTTCTGTACCTTCTTTTAATACATATGAAAGACAGTGTATTTCTTTATTTATGATTCTTGCAAAGAAATTGATTCTTCAGAGGTGGAAACTTGACATTGTTCCAACATTCGATGTGTTGCTGAGTGAACTAGCGGGCATTATTCATATTGAGAAGTATTTAAAACCTTAAATATATTAGGGGTGTGTGATATTGACAAAAAATATATCTCAATATTTTCTGAGATTTTATCGATAACGAGAATTAGACGATATTTTGCCGAGTGTGTTATTGTGCTGGTACCTTAAGGACTACCTTTCACGGTACTGCTGCTGTGTAGGAGCACGGAGCAAAGGAGTGAGGAGACGTAGGAGAATTTTACTAACTTTATTAATCAAAAGGAAGCAGGAAAACACATGCAGCAAAGGTTAATATGAACAATTCCAGACAAGGGAGAACAGAACGGGCTAGAGCTCAAATAAGGCAGATAACGAGGGGCAGACAGGTGATGAGGATAACTAAATGACAAGGAACACCTGGAACAAATTGGAAACAATTAGGACAGGAATGGAAAGGACCAAATAAGGGCATGGAAACAGGGAAAACAAAACCAAAACTGACCATAAACGTGACACTATTGAGTCCCTTGTTGTCGCATCCCCACCATCCTACTGATGCGTCTTTCCTCCACCCCTGCTCGGATTTCTTCTTGGATCAGTTGACCCGAGCCTTATCATACCGAGGTTTCTAGTAACAGCCAAGCCCTGCACGTCCTGACGCCACTGTCCCCACCAGCACACTGTGCCACAGCTGTGCTTCAGCCTGGTCGACTGCCTCCTGGGCCCTTTACTTCCTACCTGTCCTCACCTCGATGCCAGCTGAGGAAACTTTGGTGTCATTGGATTCTCTGTATAGCAGTACCTCTCTTGCTCGGGAAACCATAAACTCCTCTGATAGGCCACTGAAGGGGAGTTGTAGCTTGTTCTTCCTTCCGTATAGGGCTATACTGGTGATACTACGCGGGAGACCCAACCACCTACGTAGAGAGTGGCTGATCTTCCTCTCGAAGCCCACGACAGTGGTTAGGGGGACGTCATAGACCAGCAGTGGCCAGAGGAGTCACGTCAGAATGCCATGCTGGTAAATCCAGGCTTTGAACTTTCCTGGCAGCCCTGACTTGTCCACTGCAGCAATCCAGGTGTGCAACTCCTTCCCAGTTTCACGGAGTGTGGCTGTGTCCTAAGTGTGTTGTTGAAGACTTTTCCCAGGCTATTAAAGGGATACTCCACCCCAAAATGAAAATTTTGTCATTAATCACTTACCCCCATGTCGTTCCAAAGCCCTAAAAGCTTTGTTCGTCTTCGGAACACAATTTAAGATATTTTGGATGAAAAGCAGGAGGCTTGTGACTGTCCGATTGACTGTCAAGTAAATTACACTGTCAAGGTCCAGAAAAGTATGAAAGACATCGTCAGAATAGTCCAGCTGCCATCAGTGGTTCAACTGTAATGTTATGAAGTGACGAGAATACTTTTTGTACGCGAAGAAAACAAAAATAACGACTTTATTCAACAATTCGTCTCCTCTGTGTCTCTCCGCATCACCGTAGCGCCATGTTGGAGAATAACCACTGAACGCAAGCAGCGTATGCTATTCTGTGTCAGCCGCGACACAAGGATACGTGTATTTATGCTTTGATTTGAATTTACGAATTGTTGAATAAAGTCGTTATTTTTGTTTTCTTCGCGTACAAAAAGTATTCTCGTCGCTTTATAATATTGCGGTTGAACCACTGATGGCAGATGGACTAATCTGACGATGTCTTTCATACTTTTCTGGACCTTGACAGTGTAATTTACTTGGCAGTCAATCGGACAGTCACAAGCCTCCCGGTTTTCATCCAAAATATCTTAAATTGTGTTCCGAAGACGAACAAAGCTTTTAGGGGTTTGGAACGACATGGGGGTAAGTGATTAATGACAAAATTTCATTTTGGGCTGGAGTATCCCTTTAACTGGCTTCTCTGTGATTGATGGAATTTTTACTCCTCCGAGAGAGAAAACTTCGGTACTTGGCTGGCTTAAAGTCCATTCGGGCCCAACTGATGAGGCGTTCAAGGCTTTGGCCATCTGCAGCCTCGTATGGATGTTGTGGTTACCGTCAGATCATCCATAAATGCTCTGATAGGGGGCTGTCACACACCTGAACGGGTAAGTGGGCCTCTGCATTCCACCTCTGCTGACTTTAGCATATTCATAGCTAAAGCGAACAAAGCGAACAAGAGATAGTACACCCTGTGATTATTCCTTTCTCCAGCCTATGAAATGCTGATATTATTGATCCAGAGGTGACTCTCAAATTAAAGCAGCTGTAATAGTTCAAAATGAGGTCCCTGATTCAATCTGGAACATGATGTCGGATCAGTGAGGTTTCCACCAGCTTGTGCGGGATTGACCCATGGCAAGGTCAAGCCACAGCAATGCCAGGTCCCCGTCACCTTCTCGAGCCTCCCGGATTAGCTGGGTGATAACTCCTGTGTGCTCTATACAGCCTGGCACTCTCGGGATCCCACCTTTCTGAACAGCGGTGTCAATGTATTCATTCTGCAGGAGAAACTCCGTCATGCGTCGGGCAACGATACTAAAAAATATCTTCCCCTCCACGCTGAGGAGTGAGATGACCCTGAACTTCTCGATGCTACATGAGTTCTCCTCCTTTGGAATCCAGACACCCTCTGCATGTCTCCACTGCTGCGCCACTTTTCCCTTCCTCCAGATGACTTTGATGATTTTCCATAGGTGCTGAAGGAGTTTGGGACACCTCTTGTAGACCGCGAAGGGCACTTCACTTGGATATGGTGCTGAGTTCGTCCTAGCTGCTTTGACAACCTCCTGAACCTCTCTCGAGGTTGGGTCCTTGAGGTTAAATGCCACACTGGGTTCCGGTGGGGTTATCAACGTGCTACACGGTCCAAGTTTCTGATCTCTTGTTCTATCGCTGTAATTGGTGCTATCAACCTCTTGAGTGCAGGAGAGTCGACCGCTACGCTTCTGCTCGAGGAGTCTCCTGGTGAATCCGAAGGGATTTGCGACAAACTCTGCCCGTCTGCGAGCCCTCTCCTTCCCCCTCTTTCTGTGCCACTCAGCTCGACGAGTGGTAGTGAGCTTACTCCTTACGATGTTCCGGAGCTCAGCCAGGGCAGCTTTATTCTCTTCATTTGCCTACTTAAACTGCCTTCTAAGCACACAGAGCACCTGCTGCAACTGTCGGATCTTCTGCCGACGATTTGGTCCCGAAGTACCACTAGATGGACGCTGCTCCTTCAGGCCAAATCTCTCAGCAGCTATGTTGATAATTATTGAGCACATTGCTTGCAACCTCCGGTCAGCATCCCCTCTGGCTGTTACTTGGAGAATCTTGTCCACATCCTCATCAAACTGGTGCCACTCATTTTCCTTATTAGTGGCGGGCCACTTAACCTGACGTTCTGTCAGCACCACTATTGTCAAAGATGATTGACAATTAGCATACAGTTTGGATTGGTGGTATGGTTCCGTTCTGGGCAAGAACTCCCTGCGCATCCATGCAGCCTAGCATGGATGAGAGCAGGGAGAGCAGCGATAACCCCCCAGGGTAAACAGAACAGAACAAACATAAATGTATTGCAGATATCGTTAAAGTTCAATAATTTTATGTACACATTTTAGAATTCGTCTGATTCAAAGGATAATCAGGGAGATGAGATGAGAGCAGGGAGAGCAGCGATAACCCCCCAAAACAAAACCACATGCTGATATCACAAACTGATAGCAAAATCTCAAAGTCTTAAGCAACAAGCATGTTGACCTTAACCAAATGCCCAAAACAAGTACAGTGGGTACGGAAAGTATTCAGACCCCCTTCAATTTTTCACTCTTTGTTATATTGCAGCCA
>NW_015552575.1:74132-76218 GCF_001515605.1 Sinocyclocheilus anshuiensis
TTAATAAATCTGCAAAAATGTCAACGATTCTGTGTTTTTCTGTCAATATGGGGTGCTGTGTGTACATTAATGAGGGAAAAAAATTAACTTAAATGATTTTAGCAAATGGCTGCAATATAACAAAGAGTGAAAAATTGAAGGGGGTCTGAATACTTTCCGTACCCACTGTATGTTGCCAAAACCCGCATAACCTGTAGCAACAATCATGTTGCCTTTAACGGATGACCTAATAAGTATGTTGTCAATACCTTAAAAGCTTAAGCAACATATTCTTAATAGCACCAGATAGACTTAAGAAAAACATGTTTCCGATTCAACTACAGCTTTAAGAACAAGTATGTTACGAATAACGACCGGATTGCTCTGGAACAAGCATGTTCCCAACAATACAGCTATAACTTAAGAACAAGCATGTTCCCAATAATGACCAGGTAGCTTAAGAACAAGCATATACCCAAAACAACTACAGCTTAATAACAAGCATGTTCCCATTACGACTAAAGCTTTTAGAACAAACATGTTCCAATAACAACCAGATAGCTCTGGGACAAGCGTGTTCCCGACAATACAACCCAGACAGCAGACAGTTTCGGCCCAGATCCGGCCCACATCTGGACGGCATGGATTTCACATGGGCCAGATGTGGCCCGGATCTGGGCCAACACTATATTGCTGTCTGGGTAAGAACAAGCATAGTCCCAATAACAACCGAAAGCTTAAGAACAAGCATGTTTCCAATACGACTAGACAGAACAAGCGTGTCTGGTACTGGAGCAGAATCAACGCAGAACTGACAGCTGCATCCGAAACTGGAAAATGCTGCCTTTGGAGGACACATTTCAAGGTAGGAAGGTATCAAGACAAGTCGAATCCAATGTTAGCTTCACTTCCTACCTCCTGAGATACCTTCATCTGGTCGATATTTAAATGCAGAATAGATGCATGCTTCGCTGCATTGATACCCACAATCCTGTGTGGTTTATCCTGTGATGGTTGAGCAAAATAAAGATGGCGTCTGAAGTTATTTCTAGTGAGAAATCAGTATTATTAAGTAATTAAATATCCTCTTAGTTATCACCGAAGCTCGTTCTATTTTGTTGTAAATCATTGAACATTAAGCTGCCTCAGAAGCATGTCCAATATCAGTTTCATGAGTTACCTTCATGAACAAACGCTGCCTGCGAAGTCATTGATGCGGTCAAAGTTACCTTCATGAACAAACGCTGCCTGCGAAGTAATTGATGCGGTCAAAGTTTATCTAGCGACAGTGTTCGTGTCCTAGATCACACACAGATTGGGGTGGAACGATACATGTATTCGTACCAAACCGTCACGGTATGGACATCTCAGTTGTCCATGAGGCCTTACAATGAATCCAGAAGGGGGCGCCCGCAGCAATGCAACGCTGTTTGATAACCGGCCGCCAGCAGAAGAACAGCGAATGCCATGAGTTGGCGCACTTGAAAACAAAGCCCACTAGACAGTGATCATGTGCTGATTCTGAATGCATCTCTCACAGACTGACAGTATACTTTAAAGGCTTGTGCACTCAACTGTTTGCGAAATGGAGCTTTGTGCTCGTGTATCCTACCTCTCTCATTTGGCACAAATCCAAATATGCCATAATATTTCCATATTTGCGTTGTAACGAAACGTTATCTGAATGCTAAACTATTATTTATTATGTAACATAGGCTTTGTACTTCAGTCGCGTTCCAACGGCGACACAGAGGCGGGCGTGCTGATGTTTGATTCACTGTATTTTTTTTTTGGATAAAGTACCAACTGTGCTGTCAAGATAGCAATGCTGGAAACTGATGTGATTTGTGTGTGTGTGTGTGTGTGTGCGTGCGTGCATGCGCGCCGGCGCGATCACTATAACGGTTTCCTTATACCAGCAGAATCAACTTTAAACACTTATTGTCTTATTAATAATGCAACACTGTATAAAGGTCTGCTTTTATTTGTGTACACTCACAATGAAAACAAAAATAAAGAAAAGAAATAGGATGTCCCAGACAGCAGACAGTTTCGGCCCAGATCCGGCCCACATCTGGCCCGCATGGATTTCACATGGGCCCGATGT
>NW_015552575.1:76455-76782 GCF_001515605.1 Sinocyclocheilus anshuiensis
GCCACATGGATTTCACATGGGCCAGATGTGGGCCGGATCTGGGCCAACACTATGTTGCTGTCTGGGGTTGCTTTCTGCCATTTGAGTTTCCTTTCTGTGAACAAATTAAGCGTGTCAAAAAATGAACTGAAACATTCAGGCTATGTTATGTGTCGCACTGTTTTTTTCCCCCTTGTTTATCTGTAAGGCAAGGCAAGGCAAGGCAAGTTTATTTATATAGCACATTTCATAAATAATGGTAATTCAAAGTGCATTAAATAAAAGAAAAGAAAATAATAATAAAAAAATAATCACAACAATAAAACAAGGAATTTAAAAACGTTGAAA
>NW_015552575.1:76914-77043 GCF_001515605.1 Sinocyclocheilus anshuiensis
TATTTCTAATATCCTAATGATCTGAGTGGTCTGTTAGGTTTATATTCAGTTAACATATCTGCTATGTATTATGTATTTAGGCCATTGAGTGATTTATAAATGAGTAAAAGTACTTTAAAATCAAGCCTA
>NW_015552575.1:77117-77325 GCF_001515605.1 Sinocyclocheilus anshuiensis
AGATTTTCTGGTTCTAGTCAGAATTCTGGCAGCAGCGTTCTGGATGAGCTGCAGCTGTCTAATGGTCTTCTTGGGAATCTTGGGAAGGAGACCATTACAATTGTCCACCCTGCTGGTGATAAAGGCATGAACAAGTTTCTCCAAGTCCTCCAAGTCTACAAAACATCTAATTCTTGCAATGTTTTTTAGATGATAGTATGCTGATTTA
>NW_015552575.1:78462-78878 GCF_001515605.1 Sinocyclocheilus anshuiensis
TTGGTGATAAGGCTAGGTAAATCTGGGTATCATCAGCATAGCTGTGATAGGCAATTTGGTTCTTTCTGATTATTTGACTTAGTGGGAGCATATACAGGCTAAACAAGAGCGGTGCAAGGATTGAGCCTTCTGGGACTCCGCATGTCATCGACGTCCACTTAGACTTGTGCTCTCCTATACTCACATAATTATCTCTCCCTTCTAAGTATGACCTGAACCATTTGATTACCATCCCAGAAAGCCCGACCCAGTTTTCCAGTCTCTCTTACTAGATTATTAGTAAGTTATGATCGACAGTGTCAAACGCAGCACTGAGATCTGAGTACCAGCACTGATATTTTGCCAGAATCAGAATTTAAGCAAATATAATTTATTATCTTAATGAGCGCTGTCTCTGTGCTGTGATGCGGTCGGAA
>NW_015552575.1:79017-81523 GCF_001515605.1 Sinocyclocheilus anshuiensis
ACTGCAGTTTTCAGGGAGTTTGGATAAGTCCCAGAAAGTAGTAAGAAGTGAGCCACTTCTAAGAGATCTGCTTCTAAACAGTTAAGCACCCTTTTGAAAAAATATGTGGAAAGTGGAAAGAGATAGCAGGTTGAGGATTTAAGGTGCTGTACTATTTCTTCCAAAATTTTTCTTCAAAAGCAGACATAGTATCTTCTTTTTGATATTGCGGTCGAATCTGTCTGACCTCTGCATAACTTAGGGATGTGCTAATCGCCTTCCTGATATTATTGATCTTCTCAGAAAAGAAGGAAGCAAGCTCATTGCATTTGCTGTCGGAGAGCATTTCACTGAATATCTGACTGGGGGGGGGGCGTTGTCAGTCTCTCAACAGTAGCAAAAAGAGTGCGAGTGTTGTTTAAGTTACTGTTTATAAGGTTTGAGAAGAAGGACTGTCTAGCTTTGCCTAGTTCCACATTGAAAGCACGAAGGCTGTCTTTATAGATGCTATAGTGAATTACAAGTTTCGTCTTCCGCCACATCCGCTCAGGTTTCTGCATTGTCTTTTCATACTCTGAACTGCTGTTGATTTTCTCCAAGCTGATTTCTGTCTGCCAGTCTTCTTGCTGACTTTCACAAGAGCAGTGTCATCAATAACATTTTTAACTTTTGAGTTAAAGGAATCAAGGAGAAGATCAACAGAGTCTGCAGAAATGCTTGGTGTTAAAGATATAGCCTCCATAAATAGCACACTAATGTTTTCATTAATGCATCTCTTTCTGACAGAGACAGATCTAGATTCAGTGGTAACCGAGATCAATATATCAAAGAAAATACAGAAGTGATCAGTTAGTGCTATGTCCTTAATAACAATGGATGAAATGTTTAGACCTCTACTGATGATTAAATCTAAAGAATGTCCATGATTGTGTGTAGGTTCACGCACATGCTGAATCAGGTCAAAAGTGTTTAAAACAGTTATAATTTCTTTTGTAGTTTTGTTTTCTGCATTATCTATGTGAATATTAAAATCCCATGCAATAGCAAAACAGTCAAACTCTGAGGAAATCACTGATAACATCATCAAGCTGTGATCAATCATTGATCATTGATAAGTATGCAGTTTTCCCTATTGCTTGCGTACCAGTGAACATCCCTCTGTGTACAAATGTTGGCACGCATGCCATAGGCTGCCAACCTCTTCTCTAGAATAAAGTGAGGTTGATTCAAATAAATTGAGTTCTTTTTATGCACTTTTCCATTTTAAAATCCAATAACATCTATCAGTGCTGTGTGTCAGTGACTTCACTACATTTTTCACTTTCATTACATTTAGTTAACTGTTTTCAAAACATTTTTAGAGATTTTTGAGATTGTTTATTTACTGGTATCAGATGGTATTGAAAATTCAGCTGTGCTTGCTTATTTATAAAGGAATTTAGTTTTTTTTTTTACATTGAAATTATACTCATACAAAATAATAATAATAATTTAACACCTAATAATTTAATAATTAAATCTCAAAGTGAATCTTTTTTAAATTCTCTACATTATTATGTTGTGATGCCCAAATTTACAACAGATTTTTAGTTTTCATAATTAAAAAATTAAGATTTTATTAAGATTTTTAATATTGATAATTTATTGGCCATAACATGAAAATAATTATTGTATCTGCCAGAATTTTAATATTGGGGCATCAGTAGTTGGATAGTCTGATTCATTTTTGTGAATATGTTAGTTGGATGGTTCATATAAATGGAACTGACTGAAAATAAATCAGAAAAGAAGGTCTTGTGCAACATTCTATGTCTGTTTTTTATAGCGGCATATATTAATTTATTGTTTTATATATAATTTTATTGCTTTGTTATATTTAAATTTAGATTTAGTCATTTAGCAGACGCTTTTATCCAAAGCGACTTACAAATGAGGACATATTTATATTGTTTGTTATTATTGTTTTAGTTGTATGTATTGTCAATTTCTGTTTAAGCTGAATGGTTGTCACTCTAATCAAGAATAAATTAGTTAAAAAAAAAACATGGTTTTTGAGCCAGATAAATACTGGCCTGATTAAACTGTTAATTTTATAATACTATTAAAGTGCTTCAGTATAGTTGGCTACATTTAGTTAGTAGCTTGTAGTGTAACTAAGTAGTTTGACAGTAGTTTAACTATTTTAAGTCGTGTAACTTGTGGCTTAACAAGTTCCGCTTTTAAAGAGGCCTCTCCGACACCGGCAGTGGTGGGAGTCTAAAGCTCAGTCAATAACCGCTTAGTTCAGGGAACTATGCATTGACCACTCTGTCACACTGTTGTAGTAAACTCTGTAGGTCGGTTTTGTCTCCTTTTCAACCCTCCACCCAGTCACATCGCATTCTCTCCCCTTTCATTCTTTTTTTCCCTTCACTGTCTCTTTCTGAAGCTTCTCCTCCCTCTCTCCCAAAAGCATTTATGGCCCGGTCCATTCAATTCAGCTACTCTCCATTCTGGTCACAACCCCTCCTCCTGTGGTAGGATGTCT
>NW_015552575.1:84294-90651 GCF_001515605.1 Sinocyclocheilus anshuiensis
TCTTTCCTATAAAAGGAAGGTTTGATATTGGTCTATAGTTGCTCAATATGGTGTTATCAAGATTGCTCTTTTTCAGAAGGGGTTTAACAACTGCAGTTTTCAGGGAGTTTGGAAAAGTCCCAGAAAGAAGGGAGGCGTTCACCACTTCTAAGAGATCTGCTTCCAAACAGTTAAGCACCCTTTTGAAAAAATATGTGGGAAGTGTGTCAAGATAGCAGGTTGACGATTTAAGGTGCTGTACTATTTCTTCCAAAATTTTGCTATCAATTTCTTCAAAAGCAGACATAGTATCTTCTTTTTGATATTGCGGTCGAATCTGTCTGACCTCTGCATAACTTGGGGATGTGCTAATCACCTTCCTGATATTATTGATCTTCCCATAAAAGAAGGAAGCAAACTTATTGCATTTGCTGTCGGAGAGCATTTTGCTGGCAATCTGACTTGGGGGGTTTGTCCGTCTCTCAACAGTAGCAAAAAGAGTGCGTGTTCTTTAAGTTACTGTTTAGAAGGTTTGAGAAGAATGACTGTCTAACTTTGCCTAGTTCCACATTGAAAGCACGAAGGCACGAAAGCATGTCTTTATAGATGTTATAGTGAATTTCAAGTCTCGTCTTCCGCCACATCCGCTCAGCTTTTCTGCATTATCTTTTCATACTCTGAACTGCTGTTGATTTTCTCCAAGCTGATTTCTTTCTGCTAGAAAGCCTCCGTAGCACACTAGTGTTTTCGTTAATGCAGCTCTTTCTGACAGAGACAGATCTAGATTCAGTGGTAACAGAGATCAATATATCAAAGAAAATACAGAAGTGATCAGATAGTGCTACGTCCTTAATAACAATGGATGAAATGTTTAGACCTCTACTGATGATTAAATCTAGAGTATGTCCACGATTGTGTGTGGGTTCAAGCACATGCTGAATCAGGTCAAAAGTATTTAAAACAGTTATAATTTCTTTTGTAGTTTTGTTTTCTGCATTATCTATGTGAATATTAAAGTGTGCTCTTTTTTTATTTGTACTACTGTCTGTTCAAAATAAATGAAGTATAGTATAGTAGATTTTTATTATTTTTTTCTTGTTGTACCGAAATTGTATCGAACCGTGACCCCCGAACCAAGGTACATACCGAACCGTGACATCTGTGTACCATTCCACCCCTAACAGATAATATATATGTTTGATTTGATTTGATTTGATTTGATAACGGGAAGGTTTTCCATGTGTTGAAAGACTAATGCATTAGGTCTACTCTGTTCATCGTAGCAGCCGTCATATATATGCACAGACTGTAGCGTTGTTCTATTGTTTCTTCGGGATCTGAGGACCCAGAGGAGTCACGGACCGCATCGGAGTGTTTTCAGGGCGGTTATATGGCAAAAGTGGACTGTTCGTCGTGTGAAAGGAGCACAGGCTTTCGTGCGTGGGACTCAGCGGCCATTTTCTGGTGTGTGACGCATCACTTATTTCAGCGTTGGACTGCTTTCCTGTGCCTATCGAGGAGAAGAGGATCAAAGCTTCACATAATCTCTTCTCAGCGCGACTTGGAGAGTTTCGCTGTAACAGAGTGGAGTAACTGAGTGAGTAACCAGTTTGACAGTGTACTTTAAGAACTGCATCATCCGAGTGTGACTGCCATTATGTGCACCACCGAATAAGGGCGCCAACGAAATCCAAACGCTTGGTTTAGGAACATTTAAGGAAGTATAAGGGTGAATTTGTGATTAAAGTTACAGTTTTGGATCCATAGAGGTATACAACTGCAGCTAACTAATAATTGGTATTATCCACTTGAATCTGCAGTTTTTCTTATTTCTCTGTTCATTCTATAATTTACTTACACTATAAAAAAGGGGGATATCTTATTTTTGTTTTAAATTTTAGAGTTTTTGTTTGGTAAAAATAAACAATTTTTTATTTGTTACTACTTGTGTATTTGTTTAACTGTATATTCTCATTGAGTAACTTGATTACAGTGTAGTTTATAAAGAGAACAGCCCATAACAAATAGGGAAATAAATGTGAGGGGTGTACTCACTTCTGTGAGATACTGTATATGCACAGACTGTGGCATTGTTGAGGACCCAGAGGAGTCACGGACCGCATTGGAGTGTTTTCAGGGGCGGTTATTTGCCAAAAGTGGACTGTTAATTAAAGTTAACTAAAGTTACAGTTTTGGATTCATAGAGGTATAGAACTGCAACTAACCAATAACTGGTATTATCCACTTGAGGCTGCAGTTTTTGTTCTTATTTCTCTGTTCATTCTATAACTTACTTACACTATAAAAAAGGGATATCTTGTTTGTTTTAAATTTTAGAGTTTTTGTTTGTTAAAAATAAACAATTCTTTATTTGTTACTACTTTTGTATTTGTTTCACTGTATATTGTCATTGAGTAACTTGAATACAGTGTGGTTTATAAAGAGAACACCCCATAACAAATAGGGAAATTAATTTTATTTACTCAAGAGTAACAGTGTACACAAACTATTTTCTTCGTGTATAGTTGACACATTTTTGGAGGCACCGAAAATATAATTTCTATAAAACATAACTTTCCAGAGATAACCCAGCCAACTCACCATCAATTGCTGAAGCCCAGGTCTTGCTGTTTTACGCGCCCTTAACAGTAGTGTTACATGCAGAAGGAAGGTTGTCTCGACAGATGCGTCTTGACACAGGTTGGGGAGCTATGTGCGAGGGCAAACCGACTCTCGGCCCCTGGTCAAAAGAGGAAAGTCAACCGACTCATCAACTGCCTGGAAATGCTGGCAGTGTGTTGAGCCCTTCAGACCTTCCTGCCAGACCTAAAGGGACACCACGTTCTAGTCCGCTCAGACAGCATGACAGTGGTGTCCTACATAATTCGCCAGGGCGGGCTCACCTCAAAGCGCCTCTTCTTCCTAGCAGAGCGCCTCTTGGAATGGGCACACCTTAACTATGAGTTCACTGAGAGCAACGCATGTTCTGGGCATACTGAACTGAGGAGCAGACAGACTCAAAGGTCGTCCTAGGCCAAGGCATGGTTACATACCTAAAGTGCTCTCCACTCCATTCAGAGCACACCATTCAGAGCACTTCCTCCCTCGGAGGAAGACCAGGTGTTAAAATTTCTCTGCCCTGTTAGGGCTCTGAGAATTTACATTGAGCGTTCCGCCCCCTTCAGGCAGTCGGAACAACTCTTTTTATGCTTTGGTGGCCGCGCTAGAGGGCTTCCAGTCATGAAGCAGAGACTGTCCAGATGGATATTAGACGCAATTGCGCAAGCATACTCCTCCTTGGGCCTGCAATGCCCCACGGGAGTAAGAGGCCACTCCACTAGAGGCATAGCCTCATCCTGGGCGTGGTCTAGCAGTGTGTCCATTGCAGAAATCTGTGCGGCGGCCGGCTGGGCCTCGCCGTCCACCTTTGCCAGGTTCTATAATCTGGACGTTCCGGTCTTACAGGCTCGGGTCCTTTCTGCATAAGTGGGCACCAGTGTTAATTTTGACAGCAAATTTTGGTTTAGTTTTAGTCATAGTCTTTTGACTAAAATGCCATTTAGTTTTAGTCATATTTTAGTCATCTGAATTGTTTTTAGTTTTAGTCTAGTTTTAGTAGACTAAATATACGATTTTAGTCAACTAAATCTACAGTAAATTTAGTCGACTAAAATCTAATGAGTTTAGTTACAGTGCATTAAGCATTTCTAAATTGCTTTTATTTTTTTTGTAGAAAAGATCTTGCATAATTTTCATTATAGTTTGTTTAAAAAAAAGAATAAACATGTTTTTTTTTAATTGAGAGGGGTTTTTGTTTATATTGTTATACATTTTTGAAGCAGGTAAACAATTTATTTTTATATTTCTCTTTTCCAGAGCAAAAAAACCTGGTATTTTTCTCTCCCATTTCCAACCATTTAGCCCTGGATCTTATAAATGCACCCTTAGCTAAATCTAAATAAATATAATCTAGTTCATTTCGTAGATTAGATAAATATGTTTCCTCCTTTGTATTAAGATTTTTTTCTTGATACATTTATCAAGAAAAATAAATGTATCAAGAAAAACTTTTCTGAGAAAAGCTTACTGAGCTCATTGAGAATATCTTGACGTCTTTTGGAATTAGCCACTTTAAGTTCTTTACCTTCTTCTCTGGCTTTCTGAACCAAAGGTCAAGCTTTGGCCCGAGCCGCTCTTTCATCAGGTGAAATCTGTTCATCCGTTCTTTTAAACGGAGACGGGATTCATCCAGGAATTTCGAGCCTCTTGCATCGCTACATACGCATGCTGAATTGACTGATGATGCCTCTCGCTCAGTTGCCGTCCTTTCTCTTGTGGGACGGCATCCACGACCTCTGGTAATTTCTCAGCAATTTTCGGGGAGATCTTGCCAAGAACTTTGATCACTAGATTCCGAGTGGTTTCTTGATCTTCCTCCTTCATTAGTATAAATAAATGAATGGTCAGTTCTATATAACCACTAGCTTTTTCTACTTATGGGAAAGTAATTCCCCTTAGTACTTACAATACTAATGGGATGTCCCGTATAAGAAATGACCATTGTTTTTTTCTGCTAATTAGAAATGGGGTCTTTATAGCCCTCTAAAGCACCATAGTCTTATATCTCAAAAATACTGCAGTAAAATGGTTTGATATGAGGTGTGCATATAGTATGGGATGTCCCGTATAAGAACTAACCATTAGCTTTTTCTACTTATTAGAAATGGGGTCTTTAAAGCCCTCTAAAGTGTAATAATGTGTCATATCTTGAAAACGCTGCAGTAAAATGATTTCATATGAGGTGTGCATATAGTATGGGACGTCCCATATAAGAACTGACCACTGTTTTTTTCTACTTATGAGAAATGGGGTCTTTATAGCCCTCTCTTTATAGCCGGGACTTCCGGTTCCTGTCTGTCGTGCTGCTGAGTGGTTTGCGATTGTAGCTCCATGTAGCTTCGCTTTTCTGTTAAATCTCTATCTTACTCTTATCTTCTCTGTTGTTTAAAGTGATAAAATATAACTTAATTCCCCACCATATTTCTTACATTATTGATCAAACTAATTGATTAATTTGATCGTTCGCTTTTATTCTAAAACCGCTCCTACAGCGCTCCTGCAGCGCGGTCGAATTTCATAGCCGGTTAGCTTGTCATTCGCATTTCTATTCGCGTCTATTGCTGTTTTGTTTTTATTGTATTTTTTCTTGCTCCGTTTCTTTTCTCTCTCGCTCTGTTTTTTCACGAGTTCATCAAACAACAGTGGTAAGTCAGAATCATTCATCAATCACAGTGAGTAATGGCTTCTCCTGCTATTGTTGTTTGCACCGCTTGCCACATGTATAGTTTATCTCGCTCTGTCAGCAGCGAGGGATTCACATGTGATAAATGCAGGGAAATAGTTAAGCTGACAGACAAGATTTCAGAATTAGAGACACGCATCCAAACTTTAATTGAGGATAGTAAGAATGTGAGGGCTCTAGATACGGCTTTGGATGCAACTAACTGAGGGAGTCCTGTACATTATTCGCTTCCGGTTAGAGAGCCCGTGCAGCAGGGCAACTGGGTGACTGTGAGGTGGCATAGTCGCGGGTCAAAACACTGCTCTTCCATTCCGATCAAAACATCAAACAGGTTCTCCCCACTCAGTGATGCACCCACTGAGAAACCTGATGAAAGCACTCTAGTTACTGGCGATTCTATGGTACGGAACGTAAAAATAGAAACACCAGCCACCATAGTTCAATGTGCGCCTGACATCTTGGCAAATTTAAAAGTGCCGTCTAATGCTAAACGTAAATTCAGTAAGATTGTTGTTCTGTCGATTTGTGCTACCCTGTCAGATTTTGCTACCTCCCATTAAAACAGTGGGTAGTACCATTCGACAACGAAAAATGCTACCTGTAAAATTATGGTTTATTAACGTCTACACCTACCACAACCCTAAACCTACCCTTAAGTAATGCAAATACATGTTATATTCACGGTTGTAGCTAGAAGGGATACAGCTACAGGAAACCAACAATAAATATTTTTTTCTACCTATTAGATTGTGTTTTATTAAAGTCTACACCTACCCCAACCCCAACCCTAAACCTACACTTACAGTAATGCAGATACATTCAATATTGTTGTTCAGCATGAGAAAAAGGATGCAATATTGATGTGCGCATGTGCAGTAAACCCTGGTAGGGCAATCTGACGGGTAAGATAAAATGTCAGGACACCTGGACTCAAACACGGGATGCCCAAAGCACAATGGCGCTACATGTCGACCCGCTGCCCACAAGGCTATTACCCCAATGTAAAGGTGAAATTTAACCACTGATTCTTCACAGCCTCATCCTTTGGAAGTGAAAATAAACCGAATTTACTTCAA
>NW_015552575.1:91633-118033 GCF_001515605.1 Sinocyclocheilus anshuiensis
CTAATCTGATTAATTTGATCGTTCGCTTTTATTCTAAAACCGCTCCTACAGCGCTCCTGCAGCGCGGTCGAATTTCATAGCCGGTTAGCTTGTCATTCGCATTTCTATTCGCGTCTATTGCTGTTTTGTTTTTATTGTATTTTTTCTTGCTCCGTTTCTTTTCTCTCTCGCTCTGTTTTTTCACGAGTTCATCAAACAACAGTGGTAAGTCAGAATCATTCATCAATCACAGTGAGTAATGGCTTCTCCTGCTATTGTTGTTTGCACCGCTTGCCACATGTATAGTTTATCTCGCTCTGTCAGCAGCGAGGGATTCACATGTGATAAATGCAGGGAAATAGTTAAGCTGACAGACAAGATTTCAGAATTAGAGACACGCATCCAAACTTTAATTGAGGATAGTAAGAATGTGAGGGCTCTAGATACGGCTTTGGATGCAACTAACTGAGGGAGTCCTGTACATTATTCGCTTCCGGTTAGAGAGCCCGTGCAGCAGGGCAACTGGGTGACTGTGAGGTGGCATAGTCGCGGGTCAAAACACTGCTCTTCCATTCCGATCAAAACATCAAACAGGTTCTCCCCACTCAGTGATGCACCCACTGAGAAACCTGATGAAAGCACTCTAGTTACTGGCGATTCTATGGTACGGAACGTAAAAATAGAAACACCAGCCACCATAGTTCAATGTGCGCCTGACATCTTGGCAAATTTAAAAGTGCCGTCTAATGCTAAACGTAAATTCAGTAAGATTGTTGTTCTGTCGATTTGTGCTACCCTGTCAGATTTTGCTACCTCCCATTAAAACAGTGGGTAGTACCATTCGACAACGAAAAATGCTACCTGTAAAATTATGGTTTATTAACGTCTACACCTACCACAACCCTAAACCTACCCTTAAGTAATGCAAATACATGTTATATTCACGGTTGTAGCTAGAAGGGATACAGCTACAGGAAACCAACAATAAATATTTTTTTCTACCTATTAGATTGTGTTTTATTAAAGTCTACACCTACCCCAACCTTAAACCTACCCTTACATGCAGATACATTAAATATTGTTGTTCTGCATGAAAAAAAGGACACAATATTGATGTGCGCATGCGCAGTAAACCCTGGTGGGACAAGCTGATGGTAGGATAAAATGTCAGGACACCGGCGCTAATGATGTTCGACTTCGCCAGTCGGAGATCACTAAAAATGACATTAAAGAGGTGTATGAACTTGCAAGTACGATGTCAGACACTATGCCATGCTCTGGGCCCCTCCCTGCTTACCGTGGTGACGAGATACATAGCAGTCGTCACTCAGTGGCTGGATGTCTAAGTGGTGCCCGCAGAATAACATAGGTTTCATGGACAACTGGACGAGTTTTTGGGGCAGACCTGATCTGTTGAAAAGAGATGGTCTTCATCCCTCCTTGGGTGGTGCCGCTCTTCTGTCTAGAAATATGGCACATAGTCTTAGAGTTTGTACTTGACTAACTGGGGCCCAGGTCAGGAAGCAGACAGACTGGCTAAACCGACCGTCTGCTAGCTGCCTCACGTCACAGAAATCAGTTAATTCTCAGCACATAGAGAATTCTCTTTCACCTAGATATCACACTATTGTAGTGAATCAGCTCAAAGGGGAAATAGGAATAATTAATCATAACTAGTTACAATTAATTATAAATATTTAGATCCGCTATAAGCATTTACTTGACCTCTCAGGGTCAACTGTCTGTCAATTCTAAGAACGTTAATTTCCTGGTTAAGGGAAATAACTTTCTTACTGTACAATACTACACAGAGCATGTAGCATAAAGCTGCATGATTAGGGACTCCACTTATGAGCAAACAATGAACAGTGTCAAGTGTGATACAAGTAAGACTTTATTAACTACATAAACACTTAAACTAGTCTAACATACACACACACACACACACACACACGCATACAGTTGGTATGGCTGAAATTCCAAGTGGGAGTTTGGAAATACTGGGGAGTTTTACGACCCTTTGTGTGAAAGCATGGTAATTTGCATATGGAACTTGAATCAAAATTACTAAAGATTCTCAGAACACTAATATATTGCCTATGTACCAACATATAATATACACTCTCGTTTAGATTTAATCCAAAATTGCCTGCTTAATTAAATGTAATAAATTTTTACTTTAAAATATTTTTTATTTAATAAAAAAATATAATAATAATGATAATAATAAGAAGAAGAATTATAATAAATAAAAATATAATAAAATAAAATAAATTTATTAAATATTTAATAAAAAATAATAATGATACTTTTTTATATATATTCCCTCAAATAAATATAAAACTAAACAAAAACGGTTAATGCAAAATATATTTTTTAACAATTGTCTATTTAATAAAAAAATACAATTATAATATTTAATTATGCTGTCGATTACCATTATAAATTATAAACATTATAAACATTTTAGATAATTATCCAAACAGCTTGTCCAATGGTTAAGGGGATATAATAAAATAACATGAATTTATAAAATATTTAATAAAAAAATAATAATGCTAATTTTTAATATACTGTATACTCCCCCAAATAAATATAAAACTAAACAAAAAATGGTTAATACCAATTAAATAAAAAAATGTCCATTTAATAAAATAAACAAATAAAAATAAAATATAATAATAAGTCACGTCACAGAAATCAGTTAATTCTCAGCACATAGAGACCCTTTCACCTAGATATCACTCTATAGAGACTGTCTGTTCCCCGAACTAGTATAGATGTCCAACGTCCAAACCAATTTAAGAGTAACAATTTAATTGATCAACAAATAAAAAACTGATGTAATACAGATAAACAAATGATAAAGCTTGGCTTATGGAATATCAGGTCCCTTTCTACGAAAGCACTTTTTGTAAATGATATGATCACTGATCATAACCTAGATGTGCTCTGTTTGACAGAAACCTGGCTAAAACCAGATGATTAGATGATTACATTATTTTAAACGGGTCTACCCCCCAAGATTACTGTTATAAACATGAGCCACATCCAGAAGGTAAAGGAGGAGGTGTTGCTACAATTTATAACAATATTTTCAGTATTTCTCAGAGGGCGGGCTTCAAGTATAACTCGTTTGAAGTAATGGTGCTTCATATAACATTATCCAGAGAAACAAGTAGTCTTGTTCAAACTTCCTATAGCTAAAACGGTAAATCCTACTCCTTGTAGTATGGTAGAATCATCCCTTCTACCACAAAAGACTGCTTTGTAAGTAATCGTCCTGATTTATCTCAATTCCTCAGAATATCCAGTAGCTCAGAACAATTTGATGATGTAACAGAAACTATGAACTCTCTATTTTCTAGCATTTTAGATACGGTTGCTCCTTTACGCGTAAGGAAGATTAAAGAAAACAGTCTGACACCGTGCACACTCGCACCCTAAAGAGAGCAGCCCGGAAAATGGAGCGCAGCTGGAGGAAAACAAAACTAGAGGTATTTCGTATTGGTTGGCGGGAAATACTCTATCCTGCAGAAAAGCATTAAAAACTGCTAGATCTGATTATTTTTCGTTAATTTAGCCACTGTATTGAATAAATAAATGGGGTTATGTTTGTTTTCTTCTAAAAGAGACGAAAAGTAAAGCATCAACAGGTGTTGACATTTCCCAACAGCACAGCAGTAATGACTATGAACTACTTTACTTCCAAGATCGATACTATTAGAGATAAAATTGTAACCATGCAGCTGTCAGCTACAGTATCGCATCAGATAGTGTGCTATAGATCCCCTGAGGAACAATTCCACTCATTCTCTAATATAGGAGAGAAAGAATTGTATAAACTGGTTAAATCATCTAAACCAACATGTTTATGTATGGGTATGTTAGACCCTATTCCATCTAAGCTCCTAAAAGTGGTGCTTCCAGAAGTCATAGTCTCAGTCTCTTCTATTATTAATTCATCATTGTCATTAGGATATGTCCCCAAAACCTTCAAACTGGCTGTTATTAAGCCTCTCATCAAAAAAACACAACTTGACCCCAAAAAACTAGTTAATTACAGACCAATCTTGAATTTCCCTTTTCTGTCCAAGATACTAGAAAATGTAGTATCCTCACAATTATATTCCTTCTTAGAGAAAAATGGTATCTGTGAGGATTTCCAGTCAACTGGCCCCCGACTGAGCCTGGTTTCTCCCAAGGTTTTTTTGTCCATTGTGTCACTGATTGAGTTTTGGTTCCAACTTGGGGACACTAGTTGGGGACACTTAATTGCCAGTGATATCGTTGACTTGATTGCACAGATACTATTTAAACTGAACTGAGCTGGATGATGACATCACTGAATTCAATGATGAACTGCCTTTAACTGAAAATTGAGTGTTTACTATTGTCATTTTGCATTATTGACACACTATTTTCCTATTTAATGCTGTAACGTTGCTTTGACACAATCTGTATTGTTAAAAGTGCTATATTCGATTTAGTCAAGTCACCTTTATTTATAATTTCCCATATCTCTTTTTCTACAAATCCTGCTAAGATTTGAAAGGTAGAAAAATACAGTAACACACAGCTGTCAAAACACCAATAAAAACACATGCATATTAAAGCAAAAATACAAAAAAGAAATCGAGAAATGTCATCTTGTTATATTATATCTCAATTCTGGGCGTCTAAATGAAAAGCGCTCTGAAAGCGCGTTCTCTGCGTGTTCCTGCAATTACGGTAATTATTGTATTACGCGTGCACACCAATTTCAATCGCTGCTGGCTTGACCGTGTTTTTCTGAACCGTAGCTGGCTTGACCGCAGTCGCTGAAGCTAGATGTGATACAGTTGTGATAGTCTTTTCAACTAGCTAGCTACCAACCTCACAGTTGTTTTTTTGTGTTAATTATTTGGCTAGTTCTACAACAGGAATATAACAAATGCACACAAGGAATTACCACACATGACATGCGGACAAAAAATATATATATTTATTGTGGCCATGAATTAAGTTCCCTCGTTTGAATTAAATGGTCCCCCTCGGCGGGCCCCCAATTAGCCCGGGCTCATATGCACACCCTGCATATCCAGACGCTACACCCCTGGTAATCCTTTAATCATTGTCCACTGTGCTCAGGTCTTGTCAAAGTTGTACCTGCAGACACGATTACCGGACAAATGAAACTCATACTTACATTAGTCATGGCCAAATGGTTAGAGTCGGACTTGTAACCCGAAGTTTGTGGGTTTGAGTCTCAGGTCCGGCAGGAATTGTAGGTGGGGGGAATGAATAACCAGCACTCTCTTCCAGCCTCAATACCACGACTGAGGCGAGACCCTTGAGCAAGGCACTGAACTCCCAATTGCTGGCTGCCCACTGCTCCGGGTGTGTGTGTTCACTACTGTGTGAGTGCACTTGGATGGGTTGAATGCAGAGCACAAATTCTGAGTATGGGTCGCCACACGTCACTTCACATTTCACATACTCGACATTGACCCTGTCTATCCAACGGTTTGTGGAGGAACTTGGACAGTGTTTCATCTTCCCTGGGGGATAGGGTAAAATCACCCATAGCATATTTAATGCTTCTCTCAGGAGTTTTAGGTGATGTAAAATATTTATATCATTGATGTAAAATATTTTGATGTTTTGTAAATCACAAAATGGCCATTTGACTAAATGGCTATTTAAAGAATATGTACAAGTCTTTAAAAGAAAGTTTGTTGCAGTTGAAATACTTTGCATAGTCTCACATAGATTGGTGACTTAAGAATCATTATACATAGTATAAAATAAAACAAAGTATCAAATCTCAAATGATGCACTTATGCCGAAAATATGTTCTTCTAATTATGTTATTATAAATGCAATGCAATGCAATTTAAGAAAATGTCTGACTTTAGAAAAATCATGGATGGATCTGACTGTGACAAAAAGGTCTCTGAATACATGTAAATGTTTGACTTTAGTTTAACTACTTTAAAGTATGTGCAGCTTTTGGCTAACTACAGTTTCAACATTCACAACATTCAACAGCTTCCCCAACACTTTTTTGACTGATAAATTTCCAAGGCTTTTCCAGATTTTCAATGATTGTGGGAACCCTACTGTGATCGGTGATTTTGTGCTCGATACTATTTAGGGGTTAAAGTTTTGGGTTATGAACTTATACTGAAGGCATTTGTGCTATTGCCTCATTTTCTTTTAAAATTCCCATACTCTCCAAATGTTCAAATACATTTCCCATCAGTATATATATATATATTTTTTTTTTACTTTTTATGGACTTCAATGACAATCACATTATAAATTATGGGTAAGTGCAATCAACTGTGTCAACAAATCTTTTTAATGTGGGAGCTTACACTGACCTTTCTATCTAAAGTGACCCAGAAGCTTCAGTAGAGTGAGTCCTGTTGAAGCTCTGGCAATGTCTATGGTCTTCCAAAGCTCTAAACATCTCCAGTAGCACTTAATGAAATTGTTTTTTGGTTAATGTCAAGTAATACAATGAATCAATTGTATTCCACTTAAATTAAATAATAAATATATATACTACTAATAAAAGCAACAATATTTAAAGGACAATTTTATGGCATGAGCAAGTTGAGATCATTTGTACATTTTAAAACATCCAGCGAACTGAGACTCCACGACAAATGTCTCAGATTTCTTATGTTGACCAAATTATTGCTCTAGATTAAGTCCTAAAAACACATGGAAAATGGGTTGTGTCAAAGAAATAAAGTCATATAAGTTCGGAATAACAGAGTTAAAAAAAAAACATTTTTTTTAAATTTTTGACTGAACAATCTTTAATACCCCTGCAACCAGCAAGTTTGGCAGCTATCTGTGAAATATTTAGCAACTGTGCAAACGCTTACAATAAAAAGCCCATATCTGACAGGCTTTTTAGATCTTGGCATCAAATCAAATAAAAATATTAAAAAATACAAATCAAAACCCATACAATCAAAACCCAATGCATAACAAACATCACCTGCACTGCATAATGGAAATCAGCATAAAATAATAAAATACTCCAAATATTCTGAAGAACATCAGGATGATGAAATACAGACCCTGTAAACATAACTGATGTTAGAAACCATTCACAATATTCAGAACCACACACACTGGAACCACTGCATACTGGAAATTTAAACACATGGTTCCACAAGGCCAATAATATGGTTAAATGACAAATATTTCAAGACTGCTATGGGTATACTAAACCTTAATACCAAACATTGTCTCTGTGCTACATATTGTTATCCATTTGTGCATTTCAGATTACAATTGAGCTCAGATCGTATGGAAACCCTCACATTGGGTCTACATCGCAAGTGAATGATGACATGAAACAAAACTGAAACATTCCTATTATAAATCTACATATCTGTCTACAGTGCTGCAAGCGTATTATGCTGACAACTGGAACATTTTAGTTTTTTGCGTCTCATACTTGTTTGCAGTGCAGACACAGTTACTGTTTATCTCCTGCCAGTTAAGAGTATAAAATAAAACAAATGAAAAAATGTGACCCTGGACCACAAAACCAGTCTTAAGTTGCTGGGGTATATTTGTAGCAATAGCCAAAAATACATTGTATGGGTCAAAATTATTGATTTGTCTTTTATGCCAAAAATCATTAGTATATTAAGTAAAGATCATGTTCCATGAAGATATTTGGTAAATTTCCTACTGTAAATATATCAAAACTTAATTTTTGATTAGTAATATGCATTGCTAAGAACTTCATTTCGACAACTTTAAAGGCAAATTTTTTTTGCACACTCAGAGTCCAGATTTTCAAATAGTTGTATCTCGGTCCCATCCTAACAAACCATACATCAATGGAAAGCGTATTTATTCAGCTTTCAGATGATGTATAAATATCAATTTTGAAAAATTGACCCTTAAGACTGGTTTTGTGGTCCTGGGTCACAAATAGTAAATGATCCTCTTGGTTAGTAGTATACTATGAGCCAAAAAGAAACTATGGTGAGAAATGAAGAATCCAATGATGAAACCAAAGTGTCTGTGTTGATATGAGTGGTCAGAATGTTTTTTTCCCCCCTCAGTATGGCTAGTTTATGGACTTACACTTACCCACACCCATCCAATCAGAGTCCCATAGAGCCAGGTATTGAGATAGAGTTTTCTACCTGACTCTGTTAACAGCATTGGCAAAGTGAGGCCACCCAAAATCAGCAGAGAAGGCAATGTCTTTGTAAGACTAAGATGTGACTTTTGGCTTTCTCCAGGGAACCTGCACTTTTTCTCAGGGTCTTCAGAATCATAGAAAGCAGTCAGAAGCCTAAACAGAAAGAATGACATATTTTGAAAACATGTTTTGAACTTGCAAATAAATCACCATTTTAAAATAATCCAGCATTTCCAGTAAGCTTTTCATGATCATGGGAACCCTGCTGTGATCAGTGAATTTGTAAACATACCATAACCAAAATAAGTATATGTAGGGTAACACTTTAAAATTTTTTTTTTTATTTATTTATTTTTTTTACAGTGTCCTTGTTACACTTTGTACTCCGAGTATTAAGTGTATTTACTTGTTTCATTAGTGTTTAGTGCAGTTGTCGTTGCTAGGAAACACTTGTTTTGTTTACTGCGTGGAGACGTGCTGATATTGGCTGATATCGCATTTGGTCTCGTTCTGTATCGCGTATCTTGTCAGTGTCTGCGCTTGCTTGGCCATTTGTTGTGAAAAAATAAGGAAAGTGTGTTCAAGCACCAGCAGAAAACAGTGTAAAGAAATACTCTTTGAGAAAAGCAGTCTTTATCAGCGGAAGTTAAAAGCAGCTCGTAAGTAAGTAAGTAAGTGTATTTACTTGTCTCATTAGTGTTTAGTGCAGTTGTCGTTGCTAGGAAACGCTTGTTTTGTTTACTGTGTGGAGACGTTTTTGGTCTCGTTCTGTATCCGTATCTTGTCAGTGTCTGCGCTTGCTTGGCCATTTGTTGCGAAAAAATAAGGAAAGTGTGTCCAGCTGAATTAATTTAGTATTTTGTTAGACGGGTATAAAAAAGCTTAGTTTACCAGCTGTCAGCGTATGCTAAATGACTAAATAAATAAATAAAAAAAAAGAGTAAAAATTACTTAGTTACATTTTAACAGTGGGAGGGAGGCAAAAATGGGATAGGCCAAGGGTGTCAAACTCAGCCCTGCAGTTTAGATATAACCCTAATTAAACACATCTGATCTAGCTAATCTAATCATTTAGGCTTATTTGAAAACTACATGGTATGTGTGTTGGAGCAGGGTTGGAAGTAAACTCTGCAGGGCAGTTTGTCACCCCTGGGATAGGCCTATAAATCTCAAACCAGTCGTTTTTAATTAAAGGAATCAGTTATTTAGAATAATAAGACATGTGGGCAGTTACCAGGCAAATTAAATCAGTATCAACAAAGTTCATCTTTTCAATGCAGAGGAAACACAGAAGCTTCATCGGAAGTGGCATTTAGATGTATTTACACACTGTTTAATGCAGGACATGAATGCATTTAACCTGCATTTACAAATGCAGAAATAATGTTTTGATATACAAGACATAAAATGTTGAATACTCATTTGAAATTATAAGAAAAAAAAAAATCTAAAGATACTATAAATGTGAAATTAAAACCATCAGTAGGTGTCAGCAAGTCACTGTTAATAAGTGAGTCATTGCGATTGAACCGAATCATTTAAAGGGTTGATTCATTCAGGAACGAAACACCATCATGTTGCTCATCTAAATGCATTTTAAAAGACTGAATCACACAGTGAAAGAACGCAGTCTAAATGCACACGCACTAGTTTAATCTACTAGACTTCAGGGCACTCTGTAGGGGTGTTTTGTTTGGTTTTTGGCAAAATACTGATAATGTAAAATCGCACATCATTAAAACTACAATTACGATATTATCGCAGACGATATATATCGCACACTCCGCAGCACTGTCTTTTTGGCTAATTTGTGAAAAACCTCTTGCTAAACTGTCAAAGCTTAATTTTAACCACCAATGCAACGATGCAAGTATTTAGCTTACCTCTACAACCTTGTGAAGGTTTGATGTCGAGATTTTATAAGCTGCTAGTTTGGTCTCCCTAGGCAAACACAGCTTACACTGCATAATAGAGCATAAATATGGCCAGGGGTTCACTTAATTTCCTTCGAGTTCAACTTCAGCTGGGTCTGCACCATAACACCTTTCTTGTCCGTCTCCATCTTTCTTGTGATTTTAGCGGCAGTTTTCTCTCCTGCCCATTATTTACTGCAGTAGTTTCCAGGGAGCGTTTTTTTTTTTTACTCCGTAATTAATGTTTTAAAATGTAGCGAAGTACAATACTTCAAACAAAATATACTTAAGTAAAAGTAAAATTACAGATTAAAAAAATTACTTTAAAAAGTAGAAGTACACAAAAAAGCTACTCAATTACAGTAACGCGTGTAAATGTAATTCGTCACTTTCCACCTCTGTAGTTAATTAATATTACCAAGTACTTAAATGTATAATTACACTGTAAAAAGGACGCTGTGACGAGAGGGGCGGGGCCGAGAGCCGTGGGAACAGAGCGAGGCCGGTGGAGTAAATGCTAATGCACGACACCTGCGCCACTCACTGGTCTCGAGTCCCACGGAGGAGCTCCGGAAGGATAAAAGGAGGTGTGACGACAGTGTTGGACGAGAGAGGACCAGGCCTGGATTTTATTTTGTGTATTGTGTGCGGCAGTCATCCACGAGGGAGCGGAGGAGTCGCTGCCGTTCGCCTGAGGCCGGAGCCTGCTGCCATCCACCATAATGGGGAGGAGCAGGGAACGGAGGACTCCTGCCGGCTGCCCGAACCCGGAGGAGCCGTCGCCGTCCACCGGGCGGCGGAGGAGTGTCGGGTCGTCCACCGAGGGCTGTCCAGTGCCGCCGCCTGGCATTGCAGAAGAGTTTACCCAGCTGGTGGAGGGCCGAGCGGCGGTGTGTCTGGGAACCGGAACAAGATTTTTTTTTCCCTCTCTCCTCTCTGTCTCTCCTCATCTTTCCGTCTCCTTTTCTCTCACCTCGTCTGTCTGTCCTTACCCCCAGGTACGCCGCGGCCGCCATGATCGGCTAACCCAGAGGGGGGAGGGGGGGAGTAGAGCGCAGTCTCGTGAGTACCCCCTGGCCTGCGAGGGGCGATTGGGGTATGTGACGAGAGGGGCGGGGCCGAGAGCTGTGGGAACGGAGTGAGGCCGGTGGAGTAAATGCTAATGCGCGACACCGGCGCTACTCACCGGTCTCAAGTCCCACAGAGGAGCTCTGGAAGGATAAAAGGAGGAGTGACGACAGTGTTGGACGAGAGAGGACCAGGCCTTGATTTTATTTTGTTTTTTGTGTTCGGCAGTCGTCCACGAGGGGCTGCCACTTTACTTTCATTTTGTGTTTATTTTATTAAAGTCTTTAAATGTTCGCCGGTTCCCGCCTCCTTCTTCCCGATCAACAACTTTGTTACAGACGCCATAAAATAAAGTGTAATCATAAGTAGTAGGGCTGGGACAATAAATCGATGCATCGCAAATCAAGAAATGATTCTGCATCGATTCTGAGATTTTCCGAAGGCATCGCAATGCTCTCTTGAATCGATTCTGAGCTTAGTTTTTAACAGAAGATGGCACTGCATGCTTTAGAAATAGCAGAGGTGTAAAGTATTGGAGTAAATGTAATTAGTTACTGTACTTGAGTATCTTTTCGGAGCGGCTTCGGCTTTTTAATTTTACTTAAAATTATTTTATTTATCCATTATACTGAAGAGACCTTTTTGAAAGATATTGTTTTCTCTTGTTTTTGTTTCATGCTCTCTGTGCCTTGCCCTGGACTTTTGTCACTTCCTTCGCCCGTGGTGTTTGTAGTCAGTTTGTAGTCCGTTTGTTCATTGGTTCCCCTTGATTAGTCTCCCCAGGTGTGTCTTATCTTGTTAAGCTTGTTAGGCCTCTGCGTGTATATATAGCCCTAGTTTTTCTTTAGTTCCTTGTGAGTTGTTGAATGTAATGGTTGTCTGTTTGCCAGTCATTCTTTGTTCCCTTTTGTTTTTGGTTATTGTTTGTTCTAGTTTTTCCATGAAATACCTGCACATAGATCCTTGCCTCTGCCTGTTTTCCCCAGCTTCTCCACAACGTTACAGTTTTTGACTGGCATGTCTCTTTGACTAGTGCATCTTTGAGCCTAGATTTAGTATAAGTAAAATACTTAAGTACTGTTAAAATCAGATACTCTAAGACTTTTACTGAAGTTGTTTTGGAATTGGTGACTTGTAACGTGTAGTGGAATAATTTTCACTGTAAGGTATCTCTACTTTTACTCAAGTATGGTTTTTAGGTACTCTTTACACCTCTGAGAAATAGCCGTATTCTGCTTGCTTCCAGTTCCTTACATACGCACCATTTAAACCTAAAATAATCATTCATAAAGTTCGAAAAGGTTGAAGCGAATTACAAGGATGTTTTGAGTGTGCAGTTAAAAACTAGCCTAGAGCGCCATCTGCTGTTAAAAACTAAGCTCAGAATCGATTTGAGAGAGAATCACGATGCATCGATTTATTGTCTTAGTCCTAATAAGTAGTTAAGAGTATGTATATGCAATTGTATGTAGTTCGGATACTCACTTGTCCTTGATTTCAAATCTTTCATGCAGCCATCTGCGGAAGAACTCTGACTCTGCAGGAATTTCCCTCATGTCCAAGCGGTTGAAGTGGATGTGTACCCTGGGGCATTCCTGGCACAGGAACTCTATCACACAGAGAATTCAAATTAGATAAAGGCATTTCAGACAACCATCAGACAGAAAACAAACAAACAGAAAACCGAACACAACAATTAAAAACTGTTTATGAAAGTGAAATAAAATAAAAAGAAGAGTATTTATAGACTTAATAATTATATAAATTATTTCACTTTAACATAGTAAAATTTGTTCACTTGCAAGGTTTCATTTTTGGCAGAAAACCGCTGGGAGTTTTTCCATCAAAGACATTTCTTATAAAAAAAAAAAAAATGCTGTAAATATCTGCTGACGGACACCGTGCTGCGTTGTCATGGGAACATGCCAGCTGAAGATAATGAGGAAATTACATCGCGCCCTTTGCCAAGTGCATTCCAAACGACTACATAATGGCACACAAGAAAGCACGGAAGACGCTCTGATTTGAATTTACAACATTTATTTTACCAACCAAACATGTTAGAAGTACACACACATAAATTTAAATAAAGACGAACCCCGGCTGGCCGGCAGTGTTTCCCAACCTTTCTTTAGTCGCGGCACCCTTCGGAAATTTTAACAAATTTGTGGCACCCTACAAAATTAATTTTGTCACAATATTCATAATTTTCGTTGACGAAAGCAACACTAATGATAACTTCCATTTGGAATTTGCCCCGTGAACCGTTCGGTACCAATACTCATACCGGCCCACCCCTACTTAAGACAGAGTTCACGTGTGATTCATGAAACATTCGTATGCTGCCAATCTCATCGTACGAATGATCGCACGTTGATAAATGTGGCGGCAGAAAACAATCGTCATTTCAATATCATGCCCCTAAAAAAACCACGGTTTAGAAGCCTTGCCCCTAGAATTTTCGTATGCTGCCAATCTCATCGTACGAATGATCGCACGTTGATAAATGTGGCGGCAGAAAACAATCGTCATTTAAATATCATGCCCCTAAAAACACCCTGGTTTAGAAGCCTCGCCCCTAGAGTTTACGACATGGAGAAATGAAACCCGGTCAAAAAGAGGAAGTAATCTCATGAAAGAGAAATTGAGCTTACTCCAAAAACACTCGTTAACCTTGTAATTGCAAACAATTAGGCTGCATTAATAAATTAAATGTATATGTATATTAAAATACTGGTAAATATAAACAGCGTTCCCCTCACGCTACAACAAGTATTTTAAATTTAACAGTATTCAGAGCAGAACAAGAATGAAAAATAAGTAGTTATAAAATTATATTTTAAACTATAAAATAAACACAAATTAGGCTATAGTGGCATTCATTATAAACAGCATACAAATTTGTTTGCATAACTATTATTCATTATGTAGCCTAAACGTGGCTTTATACTTCAGTCATGTTATATCCAGGGGTTAAAGCAAAAAAATATCCTGAGCCTGAACTTTTTTCCGGGGGTTGGGGGGACGGACACATACACAGGGTTATTTGGCAAACAAAAAAAGAAAATGATTTTCCCTGAAACTAACTAGTAACGTATCTGCCATTGCCATTAGCCCTTAACAGGCTCAGACTATGGTGGAACAGACTATGGTGGATATTTGAAACAGCAATACCAAGAAAGTTTACTCACTACAATATGGTGCAAACACATGCAAACACATGTAACATTTAGGATGATTTTGATATCAAGTTTTGCTGGTTAGCTTTGTCCTTGACAGGGTACAAGATGACCTACAATCTAAAACACATTTCTGAAATTGTTTTGTTCAAAAGAAATAATGGTCAATTAAATACTAGGAAATGAATATAAAATAAACTTTTATTTTGAAATCGTGACGTACAATAAATCGCATATTTAGAAATATGTTGTATTCTCCTGTGTTGGCATAGGTTTAAATGATTTACGTTACAAATCAAGTGAGTTTTCCCAGATGAACTTCTGATTAGCTAATGTTAGTTTGGTTGAGAGTGAAAGCTGTGTTCCTCTCATACATTGGTAGGCGAACTCATGAACTTGACTATGTAAATATGACGCTAGATGGAAATCTTTGAACATTGCGCCTCAGACCCAGGCTTCTTTCCCATTTATCAGCTGCGACTCTGCAATTGGATACTATAATGCATTCTCGTGTTTATATGAGCAAAAACTTCTGATTGGCTAGTAATATTAGTTTGGTTGAAAGCTGTGTTCCTCTCATACATTGGTAGGCGAACTCATGAACTTGAACGTAATATCAACAAGTGTTTTTCAATGTAGGACGACTATCCTTTTTTTCCCCGCAGCCAAACGCCGCACACCGGAGATCCGGCATGGTGCCGGAGAACTTTAAGCCCTGTATATCCGTGTAAAATCCTTCACATGTGCAAAAATGTTTGTTTGGGCGCTGCACGCTGATTTTACAGCGGACCTTTTAAAATAAAAGTGTAACTTTTACGTTTGGTTGACTGCATTTTAGTTTGATGATGAATGGCTGAAATGTCAGGCAACGGTAGAACTAATGTTGTTTGTGTGTGCGTGAGGCGCCTGTGCGATCAGATGGATTAAATCAAATAAACATATAAAGAAAAGAAATAAAATGCATTAAGAGTGTCACAAAAATGAGCGTAGCCTATACTTGTTGCAGTGTTTTTTTTCCCCTTTTGTTAATCTATTAATTATATTATAGCCTATTATATATTTTGTGTGATCCTATTTATTTTATTCCTTTTATAGACTTAATTTCTGTTTTTCTCCTTTCACAAAAGCATGATGCAACAATTGAATCCTCATGGTCTTGTTTATGCTGCTATTCGCACATATAAAGCTAAAGCCCTTGACATAACAACAAAAAAAAAAAAGACATTCTAATCTTACTGGTTAACGATCGACTAATGAGCTTCGCTTGATGGTCAGTAAAATAAAAATGAACAAAATGCTGTCATTCTACAATTCTCCACCGTATTTACTATGCTGTGCGCAAGTTCAGGTAACTCAAAAACTTCGTACCAAATGCACATTGTTCCAAATAAATGTATTTGTTTGCTACATTTATTGTGAATCGAGTCACTCGAAGACAGTGAAACACCTAAATCATGAGTTGCTTGAATGTAAATGAACACGGACTACAATGTAATTAAATCACAGCCTTTCGTGATTTGATAAGTGCATTAAAGGTGACATATTATTATGCCCCTTTTCACAATATGTAATATAAGTCTCTGGTGTCCCCAGAATGTGTCTGTGAAGTTTCAGCTCAATCTAAATAGTGTTCTGCGCTCGTCTGTGCAGCCAAAGACAGAACAGTTAGCATGTTTTGCTCAAACTTTTGCCATGGCATTAGAGCTGGTACACCGTTGTCGCTTGCGAAATCAAAATGACGGTGCCTTGAGTGGAAGTTTACAGATTAAGGGGCGGTAATATTATAATGAGATCCCTTTGCCACATCACCAAGGGAGCGAAATCAGACGTGCTCGTTTTCAGACGCCTGCAGAAAAAGGCTTTCCTAAACAAAGTGATTGGGTTAATCTTTTTCACGTTTCCTTGGTTGGTAGATGCACCAGGGACTTGATTATAGCACTTAAAATCTGAAAAAGTCAGATTTTTATGATATGTCACCTTTAAATCATATCGCAATTTAGTTTTTAGTTCAATTGAAACATCTTTTGACAAAGCAATGGTGCAAAAACACTGTTATTTTATGCTATTATGAGAAGTTTAAAAATATTTTCAGTTCATTATGAAACTGTGGCAGGACAAATTAGACTGTGGTGGGCCACTATGTAATAAACAAGGAAAACAAAAATGTGTTACCAAAATAAAGCAAGACTGGACTTTTTTTTCTCTCTCTCCACTGAGTCAGTTGGTCAGTCTTGTAGGTTACTCTATAAACTGTAAAAAGTTATTTACTATATTTAACATGCATCGTTGGATGAAACTGAGTGTAATAATTGTGAATAATAAATAAATGATTTACATTAATCCTCCTTTTTTTTTTTTAAAGGATTATGAACAATATCATATAAGCTAGCCAAGTCATTATGTAATGAATACTCTTTCTGGGTTCAAGTCTCTACAACGTTTCAATAGCAATTTATGATCACCATTCTTTTATAGCATACCTTTAAGCAAAGCTTTAAAAATGTTAGGTGAACACTACCGTCTTCATGTTCAGTGTCCCAGATACCAATATTTTAACGATTCATAAAAGATGAATCACTCTCTGGTTAAATCCGATTTCATTATGGAGATAAGGGTCAGGATCATGTTTTTAAGTAGTATTACAGCACACCGTGTGTGTACTGTATATAAGCACCGTTTGCTGTTTGTTTGTGGAATCTGACAGAGCACTTGGACCAGGAAATGTGACGCATGACTGAAACTTTGATATCGCGACCGACCTATTGCTTACCAGTTTTGTTTTGGTTTTTTTTATAAAGAAGGATGTGACAATATCCTAACAGCTACCTAAATGTTGCTACTGTTTATGAAACCTCTTACTGCTTTAGTGTTTTTGGGAACAAATGGAAAATAACACATTGTAACAACCACTGTTTACAGGAAGTAACAAGAAATTCACATATCTGTATTTTTACAGTCCTCAATTAATGGTTTAACACTGTGTGTCTGCCTTCTTTCCTGTTTTAGTTGAGAAAAGTAAACATGCTGCTTACAAACTGAATGTATAGCAATAACAACATACCTGGCATTGTAGGAGCTGGATGTCTCTGGCCGTCTGCTGTGAGTGTTCCCTCATATGCAACAGTTATGTCATAGACAGCATCCAGGTGTTCCTTCATAGTCTCAATGGCAACATGTGATGCTTTCATTCTTGGTGTTAAAACGTGCTGCAGCACAGCAAGTTCTGCAATAGGCAAGACAACATGACTACTGCATGTAAATTAGTTTGAGAAACTGCAATTTAGTACATTGGGAAAACATTCAGAAATGTTAGCCATCTATTAGTGATTGAAAAATAAATTATAAAATTATTATAAAATTCTATATATTTTTACGATGCCTTTGGGAAACTGTGCACTTAAGCACTAATAGTCTCTGCTTACTGTAGGCATAAATGGATTCACCCAAAAAATAAATAAAATGTAATTTATTTACGAATCTTGAACATCTAAATTTTTCATTTTCATTCATAGCGATAACATGAAAAATGTCACTGTCAGTGTTTGTCACTCATCAAACTTAGCAGTATACGTAGACATTGATCCACGTCCAAATTGTGAATGGATTATACACAAAGCGAGCAAAAAATGGTACCTTTACAGCAAGGCTGAAACAATAAGTCAACATTATCGACAACGCCGACAATTTTTTATTTTTGTTGACGAATAGTCATTTGATCTCAAATGACCTAATGTAAGGTCCTGCAGTAATGTGGTTTGACTAGTGTATTCCACGCTCTTTGCTACAATCCAACAGAACGAAGCCGGACCAAACTACAATTAAAAATGCTGTCATGTGCAAAGGCCCCGATATACTCACTGCAAAGTTCTTTTATGGCGGCAATCCTATGCCATTAATAACCGAGCGCACCACTGATGCTGGCGCGCGCGGTAAATAACTTCCGCGAGAGGAAAACAGATTTACACGCGAGGAAACGGGAGCCCGCGAGCTTATTTAAAACCCTCGCGCGCGTGACATGTCCTCTGCGCGCAATACAAGCCCTCGCGCGCGCATGATCATTCCCCACATCCTCGCGCTCGATCTTTCCTCACCTGCTCGCGCGAACACTTTTATTTTTGTCAGTCGTGGGGCGGGGCTTGCTGTTTTAATTGTAACCTCAAATGTCATTGGTTATTCCTCTTTTACGGAAGTCAGTATTTTTATTTATTTTTATTTTTTTATTAATGCCAAAACACTTAATAACAAGCATATAACCACAACAACCTAAAAAACAATAGAGCTTTTATACATTTTTTTGTATAAAAACATTACAAAAAAATAATACAAGATAGAAAGTAAAAAATAAATAGATAAATGAAGAAATAAATAAAAATAAGAACAAACAAATAAATAACATAAACCAGAGGGGGGAAATTATACAAGGTTAAACATTGAAAGCAATTTTTTACTTTTGAATGATTTTTTTTTTTTATGCCCATCAAAGATAAAACGTAAGAATTACAGTCAGCCAGGAAAATTGACAGTACTGGGTTCTTACCCAAAAATTTACACTTATGAATAAAAAATTTGCCAAGTATAATAAAAAGATTAACAATATATTGAATCCCAAAGTTAGAGTTATAATAAAAGAAAATAATATCAAAAGTGTTGATACATATTCTAACATTTGTTTTATCTGAGAGATATGTACATAACTCATTCCCAAACATTTTTACACAAACACATTCACAAAAAAAGATGTACAATGGTCTCTTCTATATCACAGAAAGTAAATTTTTTTTCAATATTTTGCATATACTTACTAAGTACACTATTACAAGGGTAGCATCTATGTAATATTTTAAATGTGACTTCTTTTATTTTGTTTGTTAATACATATTTGTGTGGAAGATGTTAATTGGAGTGTCGCTTGGTCTCTTCCACACAAATATGTATTAATAAACAAAATAAAAGAAGTCACATTTAAAATATTACATATATGCTACTCTTGTAATTGTGTACTTAATAAGTATATGCAAAATATTGAAAAAAATTACTTTCTGTGATATAGAAGAGACCATTGTACATCTTTTTTGTGAATGTGTTTGTGTAAAATTTTTTTGGAATGAGTTATGTACATATCTCTCAGATAAAACAAATGTTAGAATATGTATCAACACGTTTGATATTATTTTCTTTTATTATAACTCTAACGTTGGGATTCAATATATTGTTAATCTTTTTATTATACTTGGCAAATTTTTTATTCATAAGTGTAAATTTTTGGGTAAGAACCCAGTACTGTCAATTTTCCTGGCTGACTGTAATTCTTACGTTTTATCTTTGATGGGCATAAAAAAAAAAAATCATTCAAAAGTAAAAAATTGCTTTCAATGTTTAACCTTGTATAATTTCCCCCCTCTGGTTTATGTTATTTATTTGTTTGTTCTTAGTTTTATTTATTTATTAATTTATCTATTTATTTTTTACTTTCTATCTTGTATTATTTTTTTGTAATGTTTTTATACAAAAAAATGTATAAAAGCTCTATTGTTTTTTAGGTTGTTGTGGTTATATGCTTGTTATTAAGTGTTTTGGCATTAATAAAAAAAAAAAAATAAATAAAAATACTGACTTCCGTAAAAGAGGAATAACCAATGACATTTGAGGTTACAATTAAAACAGCAAGCCCCGCCCCACAACTGACAAAAATAAAAGTGTTTGCGCGAGCAGGTGAGGAAAGATCGAGCGCGAGGATGTGGGGAATGATCATGCGCGCGCGAGGGGTTGTATTGCGCGCAGAAGACATGTCACGTGCGCGAGGGTTTGAAATGAGCTCGCGGGCTCCCGTTTCCTCGCGTGTAAATCTGTTTTCCTCTCGCGGAAGTGATTTACCACGCGCGCCAGCATCAGTGGTGCGCTCGGTTATTAATGGCATAGGATTGCCGCCATATTCTTTTTCGTTCTTCGGTTAGGGGTTAGCGAACATCCCAATGCAGTCTGAACTGCTGAAAGCGGTTTTTAGATGAATGTGTAAATATGTGCTGTGTGCTTTCCTCTCAATAACAAAACAAACACACAACAAACATGATGCTGTGGGAAAACAGCAGTTAAGAAAGCAATCTGATGATAGTGATGTGGATATCACCAGCTTTGCAATCGGCACTCTAGTAAAGTCAAGTCATGTCAGCTTTACAGTATTAAACATGAAAAAAACGGTGTCAGTGTCGCTTTCAGTTACAACTTGATTTTCTGCAATAAAGCAGCTCTGTGTATATGAAAATGTATAGAATTTGTATAACTATTTTAAATTGCAAAAGCTGAATAATCAAAGCCTACTGATTACTCAGTGAAATAATCAACGATTAGTCGATTAATCTTTCTAATAATTGAAAGATTAATCAATTATCAAAATAATAGTTTGTTGCAGCCCTATTTTACAGCATAACTTGCGCAAAAACTGTAATAGCCTTAGTCAGTTTACATGCCCTATTGAATTTAACATAACGAAAATTATGCTTTGAGGGATAGACTTAGTCTTTACAATGGCACGCACTATATAAAACCACGGAATTTAAACATTTTTTATGGAGTTTTTTTATTTACTGAAAGCTTTTTTTTATTTTCGTTTCACCTTTCACCTGCTGAACAATTGCTATGTTGTTAAACAACAGTACAATCCATTGAACACGCAGTTCTTCTGTTCCTCACAGCCTCATTTTCATTCCTGTCAAAAATTAAATATGGCACTATGCTGGCTGAAGTCTGTAGTCAATAAACTACACCAGTGAATCGCTCTGGTTATTAACGTAACCTTTATCATTGGGAACCAAGGTTACGTTAGTAACCGGAGTGTTCCCTATCGAAATGGTCTCTCACCTTGTGTTTATGGCGCTTGGGGGAACGATTTACCATAGCACTGTTCTATAAGGTCAGAATGGAAGCTGTTCTGCGAGCCCAGCTCTAGGGAACCACTCTGAGGGCCCTAAGAAACACAGGCTAACTAGTGAGACCCGGGCCATCGGCCGAAGCACACATTCAAAACAGTCTAGACCACTTACCAGGGATGCAAGACAATTAGATGGACAAGATTTGTTCCTGAAGGGCAGCGACGTCCAGGTTATAAAACCTACCAAAGGTAGATGGCGATGACCAGCCGGCTGGCTTGCAAATATCCCCAATAGAAACTCCATCCCCCTAGTGGAGTGGGCCCTCACTCCAATGGGGCACTCAGAGCCCACTGAGGGGCAAGCCAGGGATATTGCATCCACTATCCAGTGGGATAATCTCTGCTTCGTAACTTGCAGCCCTTTGGAGTGGCCTCCAAAGCTGGCTAGAGCGCTCCATATAAATCTTGAGGGCCCGGACCGGGCAAAGTAATTTAGCTCCTTGCTTGTCCTCAGAGGGAGGAAGGGCTCATGTCAGTCGGGGAACCACGACTGCTTACGCCAGAGTGAAGCCACCATTAGAACTGAGCATCCGGTCTCCCTGATCCGTCTGATGACCAGAGGGAGCAGAGCAACCGGGGGAAAGGTGTACAGGCGGCTTTGGGCCATTCACGGGCCGGCCAGCATGTCCTATTCCTTGGAAAAAATTTTGGGCAATGAGAGTTGTATTCTGAAGCGAAGGTCTACCTCTGCCTTTCTGAAGATCTCCCAAATCATCTGAAATGTTTGGGGGTAAAGTCTCCATTCTCCTGGAGACACACTGCCCCAGGACAGCATGTCTGCTCCCTGGTTCAGTCTGTTAAGCACATGCACCACCCACGATGAGCCCAGATTGCAGTCCATAGAAGGAGACGTCTTGCCATCTTGTAAAGAGACTACGAACAGAGGCCACCCTTGCAAATTAATGAGGGCCACCACTGTTGTATTGTCTGAATGGATGATGACATGGTGACCTTTCAGGGCTGGCAAGAAGGTTTTAAGGGCTCAAAAAATCACCATAATTTTGAGACAGTTGATGTGCAGGCATTGCTCCAGGCTGGACTAGTAGCCGAACACCGAGCTGCCCTCACACAGAGCTCCCCAACCCAAGTTGGAAGCCTTTTTCGTAACAACCTTTCTTCTGGAGGTCAGACCCAATTGGACTCCTGTCTGATACAGGTGAGGGGCCTTCTAAGGGGGAAGGGCCCAAAGGTATCACAGGGGACGCAGCTGCCATCAGCCTCAGGATTCTCTGGAAAGTTTTGGGGGAAAGAAAGCCCCTATCTTTAAAGATGCCGCTAGCCACTGAATTCTCAGTGAGCATTCCGGCAAGAACCAGGCCCGCATCTGGGGTGAGTTTATAACTGCCCCCAGAAAACCGACTCACCTGCTGGAAGACAGACAGCTCTTGGCTGAATTGATTCTGAGTACAGAGCTCGTGTTCTGACCGGGCTAAAACCAGCCAGTTGTCGAGGTACTTTATGACAAGGATTCCCATCTGCCTCAGAGGGGAGAGAGCATACCTAAGTCCATGTACTTGGTAAAAGTGCGTGGAGCCAGGGACAGTCCGAATGGAAGGACTGTATATTGGTAAGCCACCCCCTCGAACGCGAATCTCAAGAACGGTCTGTGATGGCTATTAGGATATGAAAGTAAGCATCTTACTTTCATGCTTACTTTCATGAAAACCAGTCTCGAGGATCTGTTTTAAAGTCAGCATCCTGGATGGCCACCTTATTAAGGCGCGATTCAGGAGCCTGAGATTGATAATGGGCCTGGGCCCACCATTTTTCTTTGAAATGAGGAAATAGCGGCTGTAAAACCCTGACTTGCTGCTCTCTGATGGGACCGTTTTGACAGCTCCCTTTGCCAGCAGATACTGCACTTTGGAGCAGAGAACGTAAGCATCATTGTCCTGAACCGAAGTCTCGACCACACCTTTGAAGCAGGGAGGTCTGCGAGCAAATTGAAGCAAGTAGCCACGTTTAATAGTTTGCAGAACCCATTAAGCCCAGGATGGCTTCCCAAGTTTGCAGCCGGCCGGCAAGGGGTCTGAGTTTTTTAGGCGGCAGGTCGCTGCATGGAGACAGGGAACTGACCACGAGGTGTCGCGAAGAGGAGAAGTGCTCTTTATAGCCAATGGGTCTGCTCTCACAGCGGTAGTTTGCTTGGGTGAGTGAAAAGTGAGAGTTGGCAGTGTAAACAGAGCCTCCAACACCCACAGCTGAATGGGGGATTGGAAGGCAAACATGAGACTTCTTTGAGGGAGGTCTGGCCTCAGTGGGACATAACCCTCTTCTCTCCTGACAGATCAGGATGGTTTCTGGCACATGGCCTGTAACGAACAACACAGAGGGAGAGACTGGGGAGTTGAGGAAGGCAGTCCTGTCAGCGTCCTTGATCTCCGTTAGGTTTAGCCAGAAGTGGCGCTCAAGCACCACCAGACTGGCCATTGACTTGCCGATTGCCTGGGCTGTGGTCTTTGTGGCACACAACGCCCGTGTGAAGGAGAAAGATTCGAAATGGCATTCAGCGCCAACTTATATAGTGTGACGATGCATGCTGTTTGATTTTGGGAGCTTTGTGATCGTTGGCTTTACCTACGACTTACTCTAATCTGCAGTCCATTGGGCACACCTGTCACTGTGGTTCAGATGCTCCATCAAAATAGATTGCTAACAGAGTCAGAATGGGGATGTGGGCTTGGGACATTGTGTTGTGTTTGTTTTGAGCATTTTACAACACTACAACAGCACATTACACATTCAGCCAGGCACCTTGCATTGCACTGATGATGTTGATGTTTACAGAAATATCGTTGTTGTTTTTGTTTTGTTTTAGTTTTATTATAGAGTTAATTTTGTATTAATAAAGCCTTTCTTCTCTGAGCCTAAATCTGATTGCGTGTCCCTCGTTTTGTTGCTTCCATTTGATCCACAGGTCATAACAATAGGCAGTCGGCCCACCCATTTTGGTGGGCTGAAATGCCATAGGTTTGTGCAGCTGCACAAACGTTAACAAATCGGGCTTCAGTATTTGGAGGAAAACAGAGTATATCCCAAGCGTCATAAACTCAATGTGAGAGACCGTTATGATAGGGAACTCTTATTTATATTGTGTCTACACTTTCTTTGTTATAATGAGATGATTTGCGAGTGTGTAGAATGCAGTCAGTAAACTTGCGGCAAGATATTGAGCTCATTCTGAATAAACTACAGTAAATACAGTAAAAGTCATTGCTTTCAACATGCCTGTAATTGGATACAATACTCATCACTGCAAAAACATAAAAACCAGAGCACACACACAAGTACCATCACTCCCATCCTGAAATCACACAACTGACCTATTTTGAATTAAAAATGAAAGTTTGCATTCCTGAGTTCTATGGATGTGTCAAATAATAGTGCAAATGTTATGCTTTTAAATATCAAATAGAAGTGAATTTTGAGTAAAAGGTGTTTGGTCTTGGTTGGTATACTCCAAGCCATACTGTATAACAGCTGATTATCATTAAATAACACCATAAATAATATAAAGAAACACACAATGTTAAATAACTAATGACTGATTTATATATGTATTTTTTTTTTTTTGGTGAATTGTTCCTTTAAAGTTGACATGAAATGAAAATTCACTCTAGTTTCTAAATGCAATATTGCTTACATTTTTTTATTTTTTTTTTTATTTGACCTTGTAAATGCTTAAACAAAATGTCATAACCGGATCTTCAAGTGAAATGACTTCTATCTGATGACATATGCAGGACTACTCCAACAGTCTGTTTAAACCCTGCCAGTTTTATCTGACTTTACTTTTGAGTTTAATGCCCACATCTCAAAATCCAATCAACAACATAAAACATGATGCATAAAATCATCCAATAGAACAATACCTTCTTTAGCAGCAAAAGCCTGACTGTCATTGATAATTTTCTGGAGCTCAGGGTTGTAGCGGGTTCCCTCTGGAAAGATGACAAGATACATCTGTACAGAAAACAAGGAGTTGAATAGTCATAAAACTGCAGCGATTACTAATGTTACTAAATTATGAGTCTATCACAATCCTGGGACAGTGATAGATTCTACGGTAGGTATTTCTCAGTTCTGTCACAGAGTGAAAATACAAAACTTGGGATTATCAAATATGGGGAGTGACAGAGAATCCCATTATTCCCCTTGCTTATGAAAGAGAAAGGGTTTGGCTCCAACCCACAATATCATAGGAACATTAATGACAGCTGGATAGCTCAAATAGTTTCATGCAAAAATGTTTTTTAGTCCAAAAAAATTCCATACAAGCATTGAGAGATTAAGTAGAGAGCACTTTTTTAATGAAAAAGTTTAATGTCTGGGGGAACAGAAAAAATATATAATTAATTAATCTCAATAAATATCTGATAGTTCATTTAAATTTATCAAGTATTTTTCCCTGCAACTACGTGGCTCCATTCTGGTACTGTATGTAACACTCACTGTGGTAATGCAACTATTGGCAATGGTAATGATAATATTACAATGGTAATAACATACAATGGTAATAACTACTTATTATCACTACTTTCTTTGCTTGGGCAATAATATAATCTTAAGGAAAACAAAACAATAGGGTCCTGCACTACAGGGTCCCAACACATTTTCCATTTCAAAATTACATACATTTCCAGACTCAAACTTCCAGACTTCTCTGTAAATTTTTCAGACCATATTTCATAGTGAAAAACTAATTATTTAGAGTGTAACAATTACAGGTTCAAATTCACAATAATGAATTCAGAATTTGATAGTTACAATACTACAAATAGTGTTATACCAGTAAAATTTCACAGTTCTTGGTACTTTAGCAAAAACTACTGGAACTATTTAACTATTTGAAAAGAAATGAACAAACAAACAAACAAATTAGTTTATTATTAATGCTAATAATAATAATAATAATAATAATAATAATAATGATACATTAAAACAGCTTGTAGCCTTCAAATATTTCTAAGTAAACATTGCTTTACAAAGGTCAAATAAAAAGTTAGTAATAAAATAAAGAACAAAGAAACTCATTAGAAGTGGCAAGTCTATTAGTGGCAAGCAGTGCTGGGGGTAACTCATTACAAGTAACGCGAGTTACGTAATCAGATTACTTTTTTCAAGTAACTAGTAAAGTAACGCATTACTTTTTAATTTACAAGAGAATATCTG
>NW_015552575.1:118044-123249 GCF_001515605.1 Sinocyclocheilus anshuiensis
TATTCCTCAAAATGAATAAAAATAATGCAACTCAGAATATGACGCAAACCTGCAATAATTAAATGTTAAACAACACAAATATCCTTTATGTATTTAATCCCATTCTATTAACCAATGTCTTTGCTTCTGACCTTCGATGGTCCAGTTCATACTAATCAGCAAAAATTACTCTAGACAAACATTTGCGTGTCTTTTTTTTATTGCTGAAGTGTGTTGAAATTTCTTCTTCTGCATTCTACTGTACGGACGTAAATTTACTTTCCCTTCAGCCTGAGGCTTATTCATTTCACTTTTGGTGTGAAAAGGCTTTTATATTTGCCAAAAATATAACTTTTTTATTTTAAAAACAAACAAGCAAGCCCTGTCCAGATTTAAAAAGTAACGTAACGCATTACTTTCCATAAAAAGTAACTAAGTAACGTAATTAGTTACTTTTTTATGGCGTAACACAATATTGTAATGCATTACTTTGAAAAGTAACTTTCCCCAACACTGGTGGCAAGTGGCAAGTCTATTAGTCTGCATTTACACGCCAAGATCTATTTTGACACATCAGATTTTTTTTTTATCCCATGATCCATTACTTATGGTTATCACTGTAACAATCACCACAATTTCGGATTCAGGTCAGAATGTAAATATTTCGCACTACTGCAAAAACTCCTGTTATAATAAATAAAGTTCTATACTGCAAAATGAACACATCTGACTGGTCATTACGTTCACATGCTCAACAGACATGTCTGTGATTGGCTACAACCAGGGGCATAGCTACGGGGTGGCTATGCTAACTGAAGCTTGGCCACCCCTATTGCGCAAGCATTTTGACCGCATTAACTGCTGACTTTTCTCCGTTCAAATAACTGACACTGGCATAAAGGCCACGCACACACTTCAACTGAACCAAGTTATTACTTCATCTCTTACTATTTTGGAACAAATAAGCCCAAAGATGCATATTAAAGTGGACATGGCAACACCACAAGTGTGCTTGGCTAAGCAGCTTTAAGAGCATAAACAAATAAACACAGCAGAGCAAAACAAGCTTAATGGTCAAACATGTCCATCAAGTGCATGTTTACATAGAAAAACAATGTAGTGCAATGGAATGGAAAAAAAACATTTACAGTTTAACGCAACAAAATGAAAAATATTGCATGGTTATACACGCTCCCTCATAGTACATTATTGAAATATACACATATACTAGGATAGCACAAATAAATGCGCAGCCATCTGCATTTGTACTAGGTGAGCAAATCGGATAGTTCATTACGATACGATTAGGGCTGCCACTAACGACTATTTTTATTTCGATTAATCTATCGACTCATTTATCGACTAATCTACATGATTAATTTCCCACAAAAAAATCAACAATTTTAAACAACATTTTATTAAACTTGCAACTTTGCCATTCAGTAGTGTACCATAAAAAGGTATGAAAACAAGCCATTGACGAAATGTAAAACTAAAAGAGTAAAAATGTAAACAAACCTAATAAAAATGAAATAAAAAGAAAATAATTACAAAAGTCTGAGAAAGTCAGCATGTTCTTAATGTCAATATATCCACATGTTCTGGGCTTCTGTTCATTACAGCTGTGAGTGCAACTACAAAGGTGAAAAAAATATGTTTCAATTAACCCCAACAGTTGGGTTTTCACAGTAAATAAATGCAATGTTTAGAGTCCACTAGAATCAAGTATTAAAATTATTATTATTAAAAGTTATTATTATTAAACATTTGAAGTATTAAAAGTACTCTTAGAAATGTGTAAACAACAGATTTAAACAAGACATTTCCAGCATGATGAAAAAAATGAACAGAGGACTTCAGTAGTGAAACTCCAAATGAAATCCGAATTTCTATGAAATCCTTTTTAAAGCAAAAGTAAAGTGCAAAATAGAGTGCAAGAAGCAAGTGTCCATCTCATAGTCCAAATCACTGAAATCAAAGTTCAGTATTATAGTGTAAGAATGACAACATGTCCACGTGTTCTGGTCTAGACTACTAATAATAAAATATTATAATTGTAGGATTATAATTATAAGATGTAGGTTAAGTGAACAATAGCCTTTAAATGTACTTAAAATACATATATAATAGCAATGTGGAAATAATAATTAGTTCAAATAAAGTATCAAAAGCAAGAAATCATATAGTTTTACTGAACAAAACTGTTAAAATACTGTATTATAATGTAATAGAGCCACTGATATATATATAATTATAAAATAATATAATCTATTATAGATCAGTGAATAGAGCTAATGTACAGTACGCATTACAACAAAGGCCTGCAGGGGGCAGCAACAGCCTACCGATTGTTTTTACACATTACTGTGCGATCTAATTCTTATACTTGTTTAATATTTACCAAGCATCATTTAATTCAAATGTCCAGTTAAACAGCCTACCGATTGTTTTTACACATTACTGTGCGATCTAATTCTTATACTTGTTTAATATTTACCAAGCATCATTTAATTCAAATGTCCAGTTAATCTTTAATATTTGGCAATTTATTTACAGCTGAAATGCTATAGCCACTGTAATTGAATGAATATGTGGCCATCAAAACGTGTAAACTCAAGAGTGTGAGGGTTTAAGCTTTTATTTTGAAACCGCGAGATAATGATGTATTCTCCTGTGTTTGCGTGGATTTATAAATGATTTACCTTACAAATCTGAGGAAATGGTGCACGTTGCGTTCCCAGATGAACGTTATAATAAACCCACAGTTCCTGTGGAACAGCATTTACTGTGAACGGAGCCGCTGTGAGAGGCACGTACGTAACCTACACGCCAATAACTAAATCACATATAATTATTTAATTAAATCGTAGCGTTTGTGAATTCACAGTTATGTTTAATTATGTTTTTGTTATACATTTTGTTATGTTACAGCCTTATTCCAAAATGGATTCAATTCATTATTTTCCTCAAAATTCTACAAACAATACCCCATAATGACAACGTGAAAGAAGTTTGAGCAAATTTATAAAAAAAAAAAAAACGGGGGGGAAAAATCACTTGTACATAAGTATTCACAGCCTTTGCTCAATACTTTGTTGAAGCACCTTAGGCCCCAATTACAGCCTTAAAGGGGTCATATGATGCGATTTCAAGTTTTCCTTTCTCTTTGGAGTGTTACAAGCTGTTCGTGAATAGATAAGATCCCTGAAGTTGCAAAGACTAAAGTCTCAAAAGATGCTACAAGCTTGGCACACCTATTTTTGGGCAGTTTCTCCCATTTTTCTTTGCAGGACCTCTCAAGCTCCATCAGATCGGATGGGGAGCGTCAGTGCACAGCCATTTTCAGATCTCTCCAGAGGTGTCCAATCGGGTTCAAGTCTGGGCTCTGGCTGGGCAACTCAAGGACATTCACAGAGCCGTAGCCACTCCTTAGTTATCTTGGCTGAGCTTAGGGTCGTTTTCCTGTTGGAAGATGAACCTTCGCCACAGTCTGAGGTCCAGAGCGCTCTGGAGCAGGTTTTCATCAAGGATGTCTCTGTACATTGCTTTATATACTCAGTTTATTTATATAGCAACATGACACAATAGCTAAATTTAAGAGAAAATGACACTAAATGCTTACAAACGATTCTCTATTTGTTTACACTGCTAATGCTTCACAGGGATTTCATCTTCACTTCCTCCCCTAAACAGTTATCATCTCTTGATGCTAACAGTGCTACTGATACTTTCTGCTCCACTCTTACACCTTGTTTAGACACTGTCTGCCCCTTGTCTTCCAGGCCAGGCCTTACCACCCCTTCTGCCCCTTGATGTTCTCCACGAGCATTGTTCTAAGCTCAGGGCTGCTGAAATCAACTCCTCCATCAACTCTAACAGCTGATGACTTTGCCACGTTCTTCATTAATAAAATTAAAACCATCGGTGCACAATTTTCCACACCACAATCTGTCAAGCACATCTTACCAGCAAACATACACGCGTTCACATTCTTCTCTTCACTCTCTGAGGCAGAAGTCTCCAAACTCATCCTTTCTAATCATCCTACTACTTGTCCGCTTTATCCTATTATATCTCATCTCCTTCAAGCCATTTCTCCTGCAGTTGTACCTGCACTCACTCACATCATTAACACATCCCTTCACACTGGTGTTTTTCCCTCTTAGACAGACTCGTATAACCCCACTACTTAAGAAACCCACCCTTAACCCATCTCTTTTCGAGAACTACAGACCTTCTTTCCCTTCTTTCATTGCAAAAACACTTGAACGAGCTGTGTTCAACCAAGTCTCTGCCTTTCTCACACAGAACAACCTCCTTGACAGCAACCAGTCTGGTTTCAGAAGTGGACATTCAACCTAGACTGCCTTACTCTCAGTTGTTAAAGCCCTAAGACTGGCAAGAGTGGATTCCAAATCTTCAATACTTAACTTGCTGGATCTGTCCGCTGCTTTTGACACGGTTAAACACCAGATCCTCCTGTCAACCCTATTGGCAAAGGGCATCTCAGGAACCACACTCCAGTGGTTTGAGTCTTATCTCTCAGATAGGTCCTTCAAGATACCTTGGAGAGGTGAGGTGTCCAAGTCACAACATCTAACTACTGGGGTGCCTCAGGGCTCAGTTCTTGGACCACTTCTCTTCTCGATCTACATGACATCACTAAGTTCTGTCACTCAGAAACATGACTTTTCATATCACTGCTATGCTGATGACCCTCAACTCTACCTCTCATTCCATCCTGATGATCCGACGATAGCTGCTCGCATCTCAGCTTGTCTAACAGGCATTTCTTGCTGGATGAAGGACCATCACCTTCAACTCAACCTTGCCAAGACAGAATTTCACCATCCAGTTAGGCACATCAACTCCTTCAAAAACAGCCAGAAACCTTGGAGTTATGATTGATGATCAGCTGACTTTCTCAGACCACATTGCTAAAACTGCCCGGTCCTGCAGATTTGCTTTATTCAACATCAAGAAGATCAGGCCCTTTCTTTCGGAACATGCTTCACAACTCCTTGTTCAAGCTCTTGTTCTGTCCAGGCTGGACTATTGCAATGCTCTCTTGGCAGGTCTTCCAGCCAGTTCTATCAAACCTTTACAATTAATCCAGAACACGGCAGCAAGATTAATTTTTAACAAGCAGAAAACAATGCACGTCACACCTCTGTTTATCAATTTGCACTGGCTACCAATAGCTGCTCGCATAAAATTCAAGGCATT
>NW_015552575.1:123384-132280 GCF_001515605.1 Sinocyclocheilus anshuiensis
GGTGTCCAAGTCACAACATCTAACTACTGGGGTGCCTCAGGGCTCAGTTCTTGGACCACTTCTCTTCTCGATCTACATGACATCACTAAGTTCTGTCACTCAGAAACATGACTTTTCATATCACTGCTATGCTGATGACCCTCAACTCTACCTCTCATTCCATCCTGATGATCCGATGATAGCTGCTCGCATCTCAGCTTGTCTAACATCTCTTCCATCTTTATTTGACCCTCTAACTCTAGCACTCTCTATTCTAATTCTATTCTTAAAAAAAAAAAAAAACACTTGTCCCTTTTAGACTTGCACTCTATTTACTATTTACTAACTGCTTGTTCTCTTTAAAAAAACAACACTTGCTTCTCTAATCTTTTTGTATCCTATCTGTTTTCTTTTTATTTATTATATGATTTAAATAAACCTTGCTACGTGTACTGCATTAAGCTAACTGAGACTTGTTATAGCACTTATTGCTCTTTTGTTGATTTTGATTGCTTCCATCGTCCTCATTTGTAAGTCGCTTTGAATAAAAGCATCTGCTAAATGTCTAAATGTAAATGTAAATAAACAAACGTCTTCTGCTGTGGCTTGTTCCTGTAGTCGACAGCGCCATCTGGCGGTTTGGCTGTGTAGTTGCAGAACAACACAGACGCAGGCAGCAAAGCCTGTGCTGTGCATTTAACACAAGTTGTCACTCTGATTTATTATTTGATTCACTATTTGGGCGGGGGTCATTTGGTACGCCATGAGAGTATCGCGGTACATACCATGGGTGGTGTATCACGTCTTTTTTTCGGATTGGTTTTAATATTTTTTACATCCCTAGTAGTCATGCTGGTTCAGTGTGCCCTCAATGGTGTTGGTTCAGTCTCCAACAGTGTCACCAGCAAAGCACCCTAATACCATCACAGCTCCTCCTCCATGATTCACAGTGGGAACCACAATTCAGGAACTGTCCATTCACCCTCTCTACATCTAACAAAAACACTGCGTTTAGAACCAAAAATCTAAATTTTGCACTCATCAGACCAAAGGACAGTTTTCCACTGATCTAATGTCCATTCTGTGTGTTTCTTGGCCCAAGAAAGTATCTTCTGCTTGTTGTTCTTCCCAAGTAATGGTTTCTTTGCCACAATTCGACCATGAAGGCATGACTCACAGTCTCCTCTGAACAGTGTAAGTTGAAATATGTCTGCCACTTGAACTCAGAGAAGCATTTATGTGGGCTGTAGTTTGATGTGCTGTCAATAGGTGTTTTTGAGGCTGGTAATTCAAGTAGACTTATTTTCTGCAGCAGAGGTAGCACTTCGTCTTCCTTTTATGGGATGGTCCTCATGAGAGCCGGTTTTCATCATAGCGTTTGATGGTTTTAGCAACTGCACTTGGGGATACATTCAAAGTTCTTGATTTTTTGGATTGACTGACCTTCATTTCTTCTGTCTTTTTTCTTTACTTAACTGAGTGTTTCTTGCCATAATATGAATTTGTACAGTAGTTGTAGTAGCACTAATAGGGGTATTGACTCTGTACCCACCCTTCCTCTGCAAAAAACAACTAATGGTCTAAACGACATTAAGGTGGGAAGAAATGTCACAAATTAACTCTTGACACAGCACACCTGTGAATTGAAAACCATTCCAGATGACCACATCATGAATCTGATTAGAGAATGCCATGAGTGTGCCAAGCTGCCATCAAAGCTAAATTTACCTATTTTGGACAATTAAAAATATAAAACATATTAGGTGTTGTTTACACTTTTTTTTTTGTTTACTTCACAATTCCATATTACTTCACATGTTCTTTCAAGGTTTGGATGTGTTCAGTATTAAAGTACAATGTTGGAAACAATAAAAATAAAGGAAAACCAACGAAGGAGAACGTTTCCTACATTTTGTAAAAAATGTAGCTTTCCTACATTTTTTTCAAAAATTTAGAATACATTTTAGTATAAAATTTTGAAATATGTGAGTTGTTCATTAAAATGTTTGTACCCCGATTACACAAATTTGTGAATATGCACACTTAGTGAATCAGACCCAATGAGTAAACATTCTGAGTTTAAAGAATTTCTAATGCTCTCGCACTAACAGGGATTTTTACAATTCTGCAATTTTTATCAATGGGAATGAGAGATGAAGACCATAATAATGTTGACTAATAAATACTTTTAGGTCTCATAGCTTGAAATCTTTGTAAATGGTTGAATAGACTGACTTAAAGAAGTGCACAGAAATTCATTATTCACTGCTTGTGAATAAATGTAAAAAAAACACACACAAAAAAAACGGGGGAACACTTGATCACAATAAAAGCCAAATCAAAGTAAAAAGTAAAAGCCAAGTCAATTAAACTTCAGGGATGTTAATCTGTCCAGATAGAAAGCATGCATGATTATTAGGGATGTTCATTTCGGTTATTTTTCCTGTAGCGTCTGGACCAATCAGACAACATTTTTCATTTGATTTAACAAATCAATTATTCATTAGATTAACAAATACTCACAGACCCCTCACCCAATAAACATGCTGGGTGCCAGGATGTCTGCGAACGAACAGGCCTCTGATTCCATGGCAACCAATGCTGACATCACTGGTTTTATTGCCCAAAAGAATGCAGGTAGAGAAACTCACAACATTTTCCATAGGAAAGACACAATGCACAGTAAAAATGGACTCTTCTCTAATTAATTCATAGGAAAACCTTTCTTTGAATGAACACACATATCCTTCAGGTCATTGTACTTATTTGCAATCGCAGATTTATATCAGATCAGGGTGCCTCGGGTGCGGTAAAGAGGGAGATTAAGGATGTGGTGGTGAGACATATGGTGGAGAATGGGATCTTGCCGGAGGAGGGCGAGCTAGCGGGTGTTGCAAACCTAATAACGAGTTCCGGGGGTGAGGGAGAGGAGCAGACCAAACCCGAGGAACCGTTTAACATAGTTCCTGCTGAGCTGCCATCTCCACGCGACCCATTGTTGACTATTAAATCTGACCAGGGTAGTAATTTTATGTCAAAGGTGTTTGCAAAAGTAATGAGGCAATTAAACATCAAACATCAAGTGTCTAGTGCCTATCACCCACAGTCCCAGGGTGCTATCGAACGTTTTCACCAAACGTTAAAATCGATGCTTCGTACCTTTTGTGTAGAGAGGGAGCGAGATTGGGATGAAGAGATTCCTTTATTATTATTTGCTGTCCGTAACACGACACAGGCATCGCTTGGTTTTAGTCCATCTGAGTTAATTTTTGGTCATTCTGTGCTTGGGCCACTGAAAGTTCTGCAAGAACAAATTCTAGGTGCTGAGCGTTCCTCTCAGCCAAAGAATGTTTTGGATTATGTCAGTAGTTTTCGTGAGCGTTTGTATTCTGCATGGAGTTTAGCGAGGAAGTCACTTAGTGCAGTTCAAGAGCAAATGAAAACTCGTTATGACCGTGAAGCTGTGCAGCGTTCTTTTCAGATTGGGGATCGTGTTCTTGTTTTATTGCCAATACCCGGCTCCCCGTTGAAAGCTAAATTTGTTGGCCCTTACGAAATTCAGGCAAAGTTAGGAGAGACTGATTATGTTGTGAATACTTTTAATCGCAGGAGGACATCAAGAGTGTGTCATATTAATATGCTCAAGGCTTATGTAACTCGTTCTGATGTGTCCGATGTGGCTGCTACCGTAACACTTGCATCTGTGAATGTGTCTCTATCTGACTATTCACCAGAGAGTGATGATTTAAAAATGAGAAGTGCTTCATTTTTGACTGCTCATTTGTTAAACTCTGAAACTTTGGAAAATCTATCTACCAAGTTATCACATTTACCGGTTTCAGGCCAAGCTGATCTCAGAAATTTGATCAGTAAAGTATTCAACATTATTAATGATTTTCCCACAACAACGCATGTTATAGAACATGACATTGACATTGTCTCACATGCACCTGTTAAGCAAAATGCTTACAGAGTTAATCCCGTCAAAAGGAATCTCATGAAACAGGAGACCCAGTATCTGTTAGAACATGGTTTAGCAGTTCCCAGGAGTAGTCCCTGGTGTTCGCCGTGTTTGTTAGTTCCCAAGCCCGATGGTACATCCAGATTTTGCACTGATTATAGGAAAGTCAATGCCTTGACTAAACCTGATTCATTTCCTTTGCCTCGTGTCGAAGATTGTGTTGACCGTGTTGGGAATTCTAAATTTGTCAGTCAGTCAAACGTATGGAAAAAAAACTATGTAGTAAAAAATGTAGTAAATCTGTGCCGTTAAGTAGGCTATTATCACCGTACCACCGTGATGTTATGCAAAACATTTTGTTTTACGTGGATATTGGAACGCGAGTGAAGTAGGCTACATAATAAATAATAATTTGCCATTCAAATACATCGCGAATACAGAAACATTTGATTTTGTGTGGAATGAGAGACCCAACGTTGGTTTCAGTTTAATTTTAGCCTAAATTAATTAGTTTTGGCTTGTCGTTTATGTTGCCATAGCTTCTTATATTTTTAATTCGTGTTCTTTTCTAAATACTGTTAATTGAAAGGATTTTTTGTGGAGTGAGGGGAACTAAAATAGCCTAGCTATGTTTACAGTGTTTATTATAATATTTGTAAACATTTTGCATCGGCATTAGGCCTATATTTCTGAATGAAACAATAAAATGCGACTTATACGCGACTTAATTTTTTTCCCCCTAAAAAACACATTTTTTTATACGCGTAGCGTATTTTAACCATGCAGCAAACCTTTTTAAATATTTTGATAAATGACTGAAAAAATAAATTAAATGACTTTTTAAACCGTTTAACTGATTGTATTAATCGGTCAAAATTCTTATGGTTGGTTAACCAGTTAAAATGAACATCCCTAATGATTATGTATCAGTTTTGGTGCAAATGAAAGCAACAACAGGTGCACTGGAGAGGCAACAGTACGAGAACTCCCAAAAAGGGAATGGTTTTGCAGGTGGTGGACACAGCCAATTGCTCTCTCCTTATCCTTCCTGACTTCGTCTCTAGTTGTTTTTGTTAGGGTCCTCCTCACTAGTTGTAACATGAGGCAGTACCCAACCCAATCAGGTTCCACAGGTAGTCCAGCTCCTGCGGGATGGCACACTGTGCCATCGCAAATAGCTTTAATGTGTCTCCCAGTACAGTCTCAAGAGCATGGAGGAGATACCTGAAGACAGGCCATTAATCAAGAAGAGCTGGATCGGGTTGTTAAGGCATTAACCCAGCAGCAGGACCGTACCGGCTCCTTTGTTTAAGGAGGAATAGGAAGAGCACTGCGAGAACCCAACAATATGACCTCAAGGCAATCTGTCAGAAACAGACTCCACGAGGGCCTGAAGTCCTTTAGTGGGACCTGTGCTCACAGCCCAGCACCATGTAGCTTGATTGGCATTTGCCAGAGAACACCAGAATTGGCAGGTCTGCCACTGGCGCCTCGTTCTCTTGACGGATGAGAGCAGGTTCACACTGCACGTGAAAGAAGTGAAAGAGTCTGGAGATGCCATGGGGAACACTATGGTGCCTGCATCATCATCCAGCATGACCATTTTGGCAGTGGATCAGTGATGGCCTTGGTGGGTTGCACAGACATGTGCTAGCCAACAGTACACTTACTGCTGTTAGGTACCGGGATGAAATCCTCAGATTCATTGTCAGACCTCACACTAATGCAGTGGACACCTTGGGTTCCTTCTGGATGATGAAGGCACTGATGCCATTGACTGGCCCTCACATTCCCAAGACCTGAATCCAATTGAGAACTTCTGGGACATTATGTATCGGAGCATCTGAAGCCACCAAGTAGTACCACAGACTGTCCAGGAGCTCACTGATGCCCTGATCTTGGTCTGGGAGGAGATCCCCAGGACACCATCCGCCATGTCATCAGGAGTATGCCTACACAAACTCACATATTTGGGGCCATAAACACAACTGACTTACATTATGAGTTACTTTGATAAAATTCATGCAAGATCAATCAGAGTATAATTTACATTTTTTACTTTGATTTTCGGTGCACTAGTGAATCCAGCCCTCAATGGGTTGATGATTTTGGTTTCGACTGACCATCGTAACACTATTTTGTTCTCAATGAATTACAGTGTATATAAATAAAGATTTTCAACTTGAATATTTTGTTCATCGAGATCCAATGTGTAACTAGGGTTGTGCCGATAGACAATAGTATCGTGTATCGACGATAGTCAGAGATATCGTCGATAGCAAGATGTCTTTGTCGATAGTCAAGACGATATTAGGCTCAATCTCCTATTAATGTATTAAACTATTATTATTATTATTATTACACTGAAAAAAATGTATCTGAGTGGATGTAAAAGTTACGTAATTAAATCTGTGATATTAACAATAAAATGTTAAGTTTTTATCTTTACATGAATATATCTAGTTGTGAATTATTCTGCATTTGTTCAAAATACAAGACGTTGTGCATTTTTTTCCTTTAAAAAATGTATCTACATAATCCCAGGCAATCTTCTTAGGCACACACACAAACAATAACCTTGTTTTATTTACTCAGTACAAAATAATTACTTCCCTTCGCATTTTTGGTTTGGAAACCCTGCACATTCCAGACAAAGAGAAGCACGCGGACTAAACTTAAGTTAAGAATAAAGTTAGCAAAGTGGGAAACCCTGCACATTCCAGACGAAGAGAAGCACGCGGACTAAACTTAAGTTAAGAATAAAGTTAGCAAAGTGACGTTATAGTTGGTTGTCTTTACGGTTTTCAAATTGTTGTATGAAAAGAGGCTTTATTTATGTGTAATTTGAAGATAACGTTGTTGAACGTGGACTAAACTACGGCTACGCTTGTAGGTACTTCGGGATGACGCTGTCGTGTACACTTGAGCTCCACGAAAAACAAACCCAATATTTCTACACGTGAAACAAGGAGGTAATAAGCACACGATTATGATAGTATGGTTTGTGTGTGATTTTCATGCGATTGGAGCTATTTTCATATCAATAATGGATGTTTATTATAAATGCTAAGCATATATTTCAACAACATGACTAAAATCCACACTAGATCGCGATCGGAAGTTAATACAAACAGTCTGGTGGTTTAAAGTGAATTTTGAGTAAAAGCGTAATATTAATCTTTTAAATTGTGTTATGTAGCTTGATGCTAATTGTAGCTCTAATGCACATGTCGCCATGAGCTATTCTATTCCACAAACTAATTTGATAAAATAATTCACATAAGGTCCCAAGAATATATATATATTTTTTGTTTGCTTGTTTGTTTTTATAAAAAGACTTCAAATGTTACTTTACAAAACAGCATTTTTGTGGACGGTAATTGATGATGCACATTTGCCCTAGGATTACACATGTATACAAAAAAAACAAAAAAAACGAACCTACTGTATAAAAATGTACAGAACTATACAGGGTAGCTGGATAAGGAGTGCAAATCACAATGTGTCAGTCAGATATAAGTCTTCTGCCCTTGCAGAGGAGAGTCATTATATAGAATTATTAGGAATGGCTGGTAGGAATAGAGTGACTTTCTGTATCGGTTCTTATTACAGCGGAGTTGGAGGAGCCTCCGACTGAAGACACTCTGCTGTCTGATCAGCAGGTCAACCACCTGCAGTGGTTGTGGAGAGAAGAAAATTTGAAACCATTTTTAATTATAGTTAAATTTGCTGTTTTTTTGTTTTTGTTGCACTGATCAGTCACTAACCATAACACCGTGTCCTTACAAGGTGATTCTCTTGACAAGTACACTGCATAAAAGTATGCAACTTTCAATAAATTGGTTTACTGTAGTGAGGAAAGTGGGAGTTAAAGTTAAATTAACTTAGCTCATGGGCCACATAAAAATTTGTTTTCATTTCAAATGGCATCATAAATGAGGCATGTACTTTTAACATTGTAGTAGTTAGTTTAATGTTGTAGCATTCTATTCTGCATTTAAGATAATCTCATATTTAATATATTTGTAGGACAACAGCATTGAGTCCCGAAGAGAAACTGTGATCAGACGCCTCATTCTTTACCTTGGTGAAAAGACAGAGTTAATCAAGGACTACCACGTAAAGAAAACATTTCTGCCCTCTCACATTTTATGAATGCATACTGAAGGATTGTCACATTTATTTCTTGATATACATATATATATAATGACATAACATCATCACATGGCGCAGCGGATTGGTTCACTTCTGTATCAGCAGCCAATGAGCTTGCTGCTCAACATTCAAATACTTGGCTTGTGCTTGCTGTAGCAGTGCAGCGCGCTTCAGAAACCCTCCACCTTCACCAGCTCCACCTGTATAGATCATGCTACGAGGCGATTCATGTATGCTATGGGGGTATTTCATATACAGTGGGTACGGAAAGTATTCAGACCCCCTTAAATTTTTCACTCTGTTATATTGCAGCCATTTGCTAAAATCATTTAAGTTAATTTTTTTCCTCATTAATGTACACACAACACCCCATATTGACAGAAAAACACAGAATTGTTGACATTTTTGCAGATTTATTAAAAAAGAAAAACTGAAATATCACATGGTCCTAAGTATTCAGACCCTTTGCTGTGACACTCATATATTTAACTCAGGTGCTGTCCATTTCTTCTGATCAGCCTTGAGATGGTTCTACACCTTCATTTGAGTCCAGCTGTGTTTGATTATACTGATTGGACTTGATTAGGAAAGCCACACACCTGTCTATATAAGACCTTACAGCTCACAGTGCATGTCAGAGCAAATGAGAATCATGAGGTCAAAGGAACTGCCTGAAGAGCTCAGAGACAGAATTGTGGCATGGCACAGATCTGGCCAAGGTTACAAAAAAATTTCTGCTGCACTTAAGGTTCCTAAGAGCACAGTGGCCTCCATAATCCTTAAATGGAAGACGTTTGGGAC
>NW_015552575.1:132603-137226 GCF_001515605.1 Sinocyclocheilus anshuiensis
ATTAACTTAAATGATTTTAGCAAATGGCTGCAATATAACAAAGAGTGAAAAATTTAAGGGGGACTGAATACTTTCCGCACCCACTGTATGTTATATGTGCAGCAGCAGTATTTCTTACAGCAGCATGTGTGGATGTACTGGCAGTAGCAAGTCTCAGTACTTGCTCTGCCACAGCAGCAGTGTAGTATTCCGCCAAGACCAAACACATTAACATTGCCATGTACATTACCATGCCAAACCCTCTAAGAATTGTCATGACAGAAATATTTTTCAATTCACACAAGAGTTAGTTAATAAATGTAGGCAAATCCGTGTAAAAAAATTAAGATTCACAAATGTATTTCTGATGCGTACACGTTTCTTGGCTTAAATCACAACACCACTCAAAACTACCACAGCAACCACGTAATCCCACCCAGATTCGGACAACACACAGACCAGGGATGGAGGTATCGAGAAGCAAACTGAAATAGCCATCGAGGGAGCAGAGGTCCTTTTTGCTATTCCCAATGTAGCACATGCTTGCACCTACCTAATGGGCCTCGTTTATGCCTTGGAACTAAGCTATTCAAAGAAACTGAATTCGGACCATGTTTGTGAGTCTGTTAATGTTCAAGGTGCATTTGAAGGAAATATGACTTAAGAAGTGAGAAACGTGACTCATGGAAAATATTTTGGACAATGTGAATTTATTTCAATAGAAACCCAAAGAAAAGAAAATGTTGCTTTATAAGAAGATCTGCTTCATTTGCACATTGGGATCATGTTTGTGTGCTTCTTGTTTTAAAGTCTTAGAGTATGTTACTGTTAAGGACTGAAAAACACAATTTTATAAAAAAATTAAAACTAAACATTTTATAAACTGCACAGAATATTTTCTATCTAATGGCAAAAATGTCAGCTTTATGTGATGTTATAACTAGGTAGAAAAACAAAGTAGATCCCACTTTGTAATAGGGAAATTTAAAAATTAAGTTGGATTCAATCAAAAATAGACATTTAGAACTCTTAAAGTTATGTAGATCTCACACAAAAAAATGACTAAAGAAATACTAAAATTAAGTGTACTTTGTGCAAATTTTCTTTCAACAGACGTTTGAAGTCGTTTGTACAAAGACTGGTCTTGTTTGACCTACATAATAAAATTATACAAAAAAATTAATCATTTTAAGTAAATCAAGCAGAAATGTATAAATGTAGGCAGCCTATTGTAATTCGGCTATTATTATCAAATTTCCCTGCTATTTCACTTCAGTACTGCACTTCACACACACACGCAAATGAGAATTAGAGCCTGTAGCCGGTGAAGGAGTCTCCAACCACAAACACAGACGTAGCCTAGATCGTCTGATATAAGGTATTTCATTGCACTTTAACAAGTAATCTGAAAGGCCTATATATGTGCAATATTTTAACCGAGCCCTCACTAAATGACTTTATTGCCAGTTATGTTAGAAAGCATCTCATTCTTGTTTCTGTGGCGGTGCGTCGGGCTCGTCATGGGGCACACGGCCCAGAGTGCTGATGTATCAGTTTAATTTAACGTTACTTCAAATATATGAACTTACCTGTTTTAAACACTTTTATATCCAACTTATTTGTTTATGTCCAATATTTAATGTTAAACTGTTGGTCTTTAAAATAAATCTACTTTTGATTTTCACCGCTGACTGATTTTGCAGACTTTTAGACTGATAACTTCCATGTGCCGATGCGGCAAATTGTCACAGGACACGCGGTCCTAACAGCGATGTATGACTGTTGTCCAAATATATATTTACATTTAGACATTTAGCAGACACTTTTATCCAAAGCTACTTACAAATGAGGACAATGGAAGCAATCAAAATCAACAAAAGAGCAATGATATACAAGTGCTATAACAAGTCTCAGTTAGCTTAACGCAGTACACGTAGCAAGGTTTTTTTAAATAATATAATAAATAAAAAAACGGATAGAATAGAAAAAGAATAGAGCAAGCTTGTGTTAAAGGTCTTTTTTGGTTTTGTTAATTGCATAATAAATGAAAAGAAAACAGATAGAATACAATGAATAGAGTGCAAAAGTGTAAAAGGGACATGTTTTTTTTTTTTTTTTAAGAATAGAATTAGAATATAGAGTGCTAGAGTTAGAGGGTCAAATAAAGATGGAAGAGATGTGTTTTTAGCCGATTCTTGAAGATGGCTAAGGACTCAGCTGCTCGGACTGAGTTGGGCAGGTCATTCCACCAGGAGGGAACATTTAATTTAAAAGGGAGGACAAAGGTGCGAGGAAAATGTTTTAAAGAGCATGTGAGAGTTAGACGAATTGTTAATTTTGTTATGGTAATATGTCCTTTTAGCAGTGGCGACATTAGCAGAGAAGTAAGAGAGGAGCGACTGATACACATTAAGGTCAGTAGGATTTTTGGATTTACGCCACACCCTTTCAGCAGCCCTGAGCTTAGAACGATGTTCGCGGAGAACATCAGATAACCAAGGGGCAGAAGGGGTGGTACGGGCTGGTCTGGAAGACAAGGGGCAGACAGTGTCTAAACAAGATGTAAGAGTGGAGCATAAAGTATCAGTAGCACTGTTAGCATCAAAAGCTAAACACCAAATAGTTATGAAATAGCCTTTGACAAGTAAAGAGATTCTCTCTCTTGCCCCCACCCACCCATGCATGATAATATCGTGAATTGGCGATCACACAGGCTGGGGATATGACGATTTGAAAAATGACCATATCGCCCAACACTAAACTGTTCCCTTAATTTTTTTGAGCAGTGCAGTTTCACTCGGTTTAATAAAGTAATATAATCAGCTGACAAAGGAATGTGTCATTGACAAAACATTATAAAAATTAAGTTAACAATTAATGATTTTTATATTTAATGATATTTAAACATTGTTGTCAAGTTCTCAGACATGACTGAATGTATTGCTGTCCAATTAACTCTTTTCCCGCCAGCATTTTTGAAAAAAGTTGCCAGCCACTGCCAGCGATTTTGATGATTTTCACTAAAATTTGATGGCCTCCAGTATATTTTGCTCTATGAATATTTGAATATGCAATACACCAAAATAAAGATCAGAGCCTCTACTTTTAGACAAAAAACTGTTTTAAACAGTTTTATTCTAGCTTAAAGCATTCTTTTTTTGATCAACACTTGAATATAGGTAGGTTTCATAAAACATTCATAATTTTGAGCAAAAAGGTGAGAAAATCACATTTTTATCAAAATCTACATCTGGATAATATTCAGTACGATTATCAAAGCATAAATCCAGTAAATCGCTTGCAGACATATATACCACTTCCTGGATCAACATTTTACTCCATAACATTATGCAGTTTTTTCATTTATATGCTGTCTATAGCTGATAATCGCATTATTTTTCATATGCATCTGTTTACATAAGAGATCGCTAGTTTCTCCATCCTGTTCACGTGTTTTTGTTCGGCAGGTTTTGTACTTGTTCAGAAGATGCGTAATAGCGCCCCCGAGTGTATAACAGTGAAAACAAGAAAAGCCATAAAAACTCGTCTTTTTCTTGTAAAAGACGAGATAACTCGTCAATGGCGGGAGTTAAGAGTTAAAACAAAAAGACAATATTATATTTGAAAAAAAAAGACATGGCCAAAATTTGAACACAGTCATCAGCCATCAGGGCCTGGCAAAGGCTGGCACACGGTGAAAAACAGAAACAGGAAGTCATACCTCATATCTTCTTTATGTATTGAATGCAGTGAAGGAGGCTGATCACATGAATGATTACTGAAAGTCACAATCATAGCGCCACAGATCGGCAGCAAGGAAACGGTACAATGCACAATACCACAATATGCAAAACTGCAAAGGGCTTACGATAAAAAAAGTTTGTATATGATGCAGATTAGAGCTCGACCGATATGGGTTTTTTGGGGCCGATACAGATACCGATATTAGGCAATAAAAAAAACAAGGCCGATACCGATATATCGGCTGACATTCTTTGTGTATATTATAGTACAGTACCAGTCAAAAGTTTGGACACTTTCCCATTCATGTGTCCAAACATTTGACTGGTACTATATATAGAATACAGTATATACATAAACAGAATATATATACACAGTGGTCACCAACCTTTTTAGGCCCAAGATCCCTGACCCTTTATGTCAGGGATCCCTTTATGAAAAACAAGATATACCTATTGAAGAATTGATAGAAAAAGACATCCCAGATTGTGCTTCAAATTTGAGGCCTTTTACTTAGTATTTTAATTAGTGATGCGCCGATCATAGCTGATTCAGAATTCAGATTTTCTTTTTTTTTTTTTTTTTACTAGCAAATTGGATACTGATACTGATTTTTCAGCAAATTTATTTATTGGCTATTTGCTTTATAACAAACAAACTAGCTTTAAACAAAAATATCTAGCCATTGCCATCGAAACTTTTCTCAAGACAGTACCCTTACCCCATAAATGTAATGCATTTTTGTACTTATTTTACTGTTTTTTTTCGGGATCTACTGGGACAGTGAAAAAGATCTACCAGTCGATCGTGATCGACGGGTTGGCGACCACTGCTTTAGTGGATAATTCTGTGTATTTCCAAGATATAGACAATATTTTCTTCATTGCTTTTTTGTGGCTCCGT
>NW_015552575.1:138336-154959 GCF_001515605.1 Sinocyclocheilus anshuiensis
AAGTAATTACACCATTCAGAAGCATTTAATCTGCGTTATATGTTCTGTAAAAAAATGTTCATATCGGTGACGTATTCGCAGATACCGATATATCTGTGACAGGCTCATATCGGCCGATAATATCGGCAAAATGATATATCGGTCAGGCTCTAATGCAGATAGCGGAGAATAAAATGGGTACGCAACTGGGGGGTGTGCTCTAAAGATTGAAACCTGCACACGCTATGAGAGGGACAGCGAATGTGAAATGCTTATATACCTGTGCCAACATCTCAAGGGGGTAGCATGTGTTTTTTTGTCATATACCAATCTTCAAACTCAATGGCACTTTATTTATGGTGCGAGGACCCTTTTGGACTTGCTCTGTTTCTTCTTCTCCAAAGTGAATCACATTTTTGAGTGCCTAAACATGCTCGAAAACTCACGAAACTTTGCTCACGCATCAGAACTGGTGAAAGTTTACATGTGATATGGGTTTCAGAATTGGGCGTGGCAAAATGGCTCGATAGCACCACCTCTAAAATTTCAACAAAGCACCCCTCCCGCTACGTTTTACGTACGTGTACGAAATTCAGTACAAGAATGTAATGTCCCAATACCTACAAAAAAGTCTCTTGGAGCGAAGTCTTAAACGCAACAGGAAGTCAGCGATTTTGAATTTCCTCTATGATTTTTGTGCAATTTTTGACATTTTCAGGCCCCGTACTTTAAAGAGCAGGTCATATGGTATTTTAAAGTGTCCTAATATTGTGTTGGAGTCCCCTACAACAGGTTTAAATGCATCTAAGGTCAGAAAACATTGTAATTTTCTCAGAATATACATTTAATATTAGAGTCATTTGCCAATGATTTCAAAACGATTCGTTCCAAGCAAGTTCGGAGCAAACCCCTCCCTTCCATAAGCCTACCCTGCTATGATTGGTCAGCTGGCCAAGCCTGTTGTGATTGGCACAGAGAGGAGTCCTTGAGCAAGTTAGCGAGCACTACCATTGACAAAGCACCTTTACATAAAACATTAATATAGTGCTCCAATCCATTCTTATAATGACATAAAATACAAAAACACTTATGCAAGCGGATCGTGCCCACAGCTAAAGTTTAGCTGCTAAACTGTGAACACTTAAAACAATAATGGTGGATACGTTAGCCAAGTGCTAACGTGGCTAACTGATGAAACAATACAGTTTGTAAACCAAAATATGTCTACTGTAATGTTTGAAGAACGACAGACAAAAGACACTCGGTCTTAACTTTTTATCAGAACGCAGAACAGCGCACCAGCCTAAGCAACTCGCTTGTCTCTCCCGCATTAACCCTATAACTGCCGGTGCAGCAAAATAAACAGCAATTTCACAATGATTATAAAGTCTGTGTGCTACACTACATTATTATTAAACTAAGTAATTAGAACAACGTCAGTCTACATCAATCAACACATTCTTAGGAAATAGTGGGTTCACAGCGAATTATCAGAACTACTTCAGTAAGACAGTAATATCGTGCTTTACCTGGAAACCTAAAGCTGCACTAGGTATACAACTTGATATTTTGAGCACTCAATTGAAAATGTACACATAAGGGATCGTACTTACAGGTTGTGGTTCGGAGAGCTTGTTAGTACAAATTAAGAAGATTAGAAGCCAACGAAGATAAAAGCCAAGATTAGAGAAGCAGTCCTTGGTAAAATGACATGCACACACAACAAAATGTTCAAATTGTATTTCTGTGGTATCCTTGAACACAGCGTCTTCTCGACATGATGTAAACACACTAACTAGCAGAAGTGTTTGTGGACAGGTCAGACTCGTGGGCAGGTGGGGATTATGCAAATGTGTTACCCAGTGACGTATACCGATAACAGGCAAAAGATTCGAAAATGTGACGACTCGTTAAGCAATCGACTCTCTCTTTTGAGAGACAATATCTAAAAGCCAAGATTAGAGAAGCAGTCCTTGGTAAAATGACATGCACACACAACAAAATGTTCAAATTGTATTTCTGTGGTATCCTTGAACACAGCGTCTTCTCAACATGATGTAAACACACTAACTAGCAGAAGTGTTTGTGGGCAGGTCAGACTCTGTTCGTATTTCGTGGGCAGGCGGGGATTATGCAAATGTGTTACCCAGTGACGTATACCGGTAACAGGCAAAAGATTCAAAAATATGACGACTTAAGGCGATTCAGAATCGACTCTCTCTTTTGAGAGACAATCTTTATTTATCATGCACTTTTTTGATTAACAACTTTGCAGATTGTTTTCATTTAAGGATAGCTACGTTACAAACTGCAAAAGAGATTTTTCAAAAACCCATATGACCTGCTCTTTAAGAAACTCCTCCTACAGTTTTAATTGGACCATCTTCAAATTTGGTTAGTGTAATCATAAGGCCTTTGTAATGCTAAATTGCGAAGATCTTGAGTTTTCGCTGAAGGCCGTGTCCCTGGCAACCTAACAAAATTTGATGTTTTGCCATGAAACAGGAAGTTGTTGTAATTCAGGCAAACAATTAGGGGTGCTCCGATTGATCGGCTACCGATCACTATCGGCCGATAATCGCTTTGGGATGTTTGATCGGCGGCCTCTAAAAAGGTCGATCTCAAAAAACCAATCTCAAGCTGATGACGCGCCTGCCGCGAGAGGTTTGGCACGACATGCAGCAGCACCATCTCAGTTTCTGTCCAGCGCGGGTGAAATAATTATAATGCTGAAGGTGAGGTACTCACCTTCATTATTTCTTAATTAAATAACTTATAATGTAATTTGAAAACCTTGTGTGAGACGTAATTTCACAAATAGCGTGAGTGAATCACCGTGCGCACTCTCTCTCTCTCAAAATACGCGAATGGCTTCAAATCACCACACATCGCGTCGGTCTATAAGCGAGCTACACGCTGCACAGTTGACACAGGAATTGTCACTTGCACAATCGAGGCAGTCACATCGTCACTAAACTTTATAAATAGCATTACTTTTGAATTCTTGCCAGTGTTTAACCATTCAGCGCTCATGCACACTTGCAGCGCACACACATAATGCCAGGTTCACATTACTCCGTTTGCAGTGCGAATGTGGTGCATATTTTTTCCGCGCTCATGTTAACAGATTAATAAAGCGTGCACACTTCACACGGTTGCGGTCCGGCAGTGCGTTCAGGAGCGGTGCTTCTGCAGCAGAGCAGAGATCGTTTCCGCACCGAGTCTATTTTTGCTGCGCTGCAAGCACTGAATTAAAGTAACAGCGCATTTTTTGCATAAATCTAGAAGTAAATGCAAAAGTAAACAGCATTGAATAATGCGTTGCTTATATTTATTGTTTAAACGTCTGTGAAAGATTGTATTACTGGACTGTGTAAAACAAGAATTGCAATGCTGAAAAAGCATTTTCAGTTACAATGATAATGGATAAATGTGTTTGTGGTAAACAGTCACGGATCAGTAGCGGACTCTTGTGTGAAAGCACAGTCCCCGTGCTGCTTCCCCTCTCACAAGAGTCACCTAAGAGGGGAATTCCCCCCATTTTCAAAAATGAAATTCAGGCCCTGAATAAATGTCTAAACATCCTGATTGGAGTATCACTATAAATAGTTATAAATGATAAAAAGAAGGCTTTAAAAAGATCGGTATCTGTGATCGGTGTCGGCAAATACTGCTTTCTGTGATCGGCGATAGGCCTCAAAAATCTTGATCGGAGCACCCCTACAAACAATGTCCAACTTGCCCCAAACTTCACACATTTGATAGGAGTTCTGTCCTGAACACATGTCCATGCCCATAATCAGTTAGTCATAGCGCCACCTGCTGGCAACAGGAAGTAACATGTTTAACACTATTATGGACTCCTATCAACATATTTAAAAACTTCGGCAAGTGTTAAATAGGCTAGCAACATGCTAGAAACACTTAGCTAAGGGCTAAAGCAGGGGTGTCAAACTCAATTTCTGGAAGGCCGGCGCCCTGCAGAGTTTTGTTCCAACACACATTCCATGTAGTTTTCAAATAAGCCTTAAGGAATTGATTAGTTGGATCAGGTGTGTTTAATTTAAGTTGAATATAAACTCTGCAGGGCTCCGGCCCTCCAGTAATTGAGTTTGACACCCCTGGGCTAAAGCATGCTATTAATGAAATGAAACAAAGTTGTTGTAACTCAGGCATGCAGTGTCCAAATCAGCCACAAACTTAACATGCTAAAAACATGGTAAAGCTTTCTAGCAACACTTAGCTAATTTGCTAAAGCATGCTAACAATACAATGAAAACAGGTTGCTGTAACTCAGGCATGCAATGTCCAATCTGCCCCAAACTTAACATGTTTGATAAGAGTCCTGGCCTGAACACATCTACATGCCCATATTCTGTTATAGTTATAGCGACACCTACTGGCAACAGGAAGTGACATGTTTAACACTGTGATGCACTATTAGCAACATAGTAAATAGGGCTGCACGATAAATCGAAAATAAACCGCACGATTTGGTGGTTGGCTGCGATTTTTTATGCGCAGCTTGTCAGTGAAGTATGGTTGAATGCTGCTGCATTTAAATGCCAGAGTGCGCTCTCGCACAGAAACTCCAAATATGCCCCGCAGAAGTAGTACCATAACATGCGTAGTTCCAGGAAATGCCTATGGGCATCTTTCTATGACTGTACTTTAAGCCTTCTCTGGTATTTTCATGATAAGTATATTTATAACGATGAAGTTATAAGCGACTCAAACTCGTAGTGATTTCAGACGGAGCAGTACTTTCTACTGATCAAAGAGCCGTGTGCAACAAACTCCACACGTTTGATAAGAGTCTTGGCCTGAACACATCTAAAGGCCAATATTCAGTTACAATCATAGCGCCACCTGTAAAACAACACTTGTTTTACACTAACTTAAACATCTGCCTCAAACTTCAAATTTTTGGTAAGAGTCCTGGCCTGAAATCATCTACATGCCAATAATCAGTTATAATTTATAGCACCACCTGTTGGCAACAGGAAATGTCATGTTTTACTCCAAGTAAAACATGCAATGTCCAATCTGCCTTAAAGATGCACCAAGTGATTTTTTGCCAAACGATGTTGATATTTGTAAGAATCTCTCGCTATATATAGTTGATCTGCTAATATCAATCCTGTGCACTCACTGAGCGCTCTCTTCTCCAATCATTACTAGACACGCCCCTTACTGCTGACTGGCTGCGAGTGTGTTATGGGACTCGGTCCAACACTTTGGTCAAAAGCGTTTTTCAAAAATCGCTTAGTGCACTTTTAAATTTGTTATTTGATAAGAGCCCTGGCCTGAAGACATCTAAAGGTCAATATTCAGTTATCATAGCACTACCTGTTGGCAACAGGATATGTCATGTTTTACACTTATGGTGTGTTCACACCAGACGCGAAGCGAATATGCGCATGGCGTCACTCGCTCTAGATTACTTGTGGGGTGTTTTTCGCGTCACTCGCGCTGTTTTTATTCGCGCGAGTGAGGCGAAAAACATCCCGCGAGTAACCAACCATGGTGAGGATAAATACGATCGCTGCTTTGTACCTGTTGTGGAAGTCCCAAAAACGCCTGAAAGCCAAACGCACACGTGTCTGGGTTCACAGCACCATACAGAGGCGCACACAACTCGGTGAATTTCACCATCTTCTCCAGGAACTGCGCCTGGATGACAGCCATATAAGAATATGAAGTTGTATCAAATATTTCGGGGTGCCCGCAAACAGATAAATTACAATAATGCGCTCCTCCATTTTCTGATTCAACCAGACGTGCCAATAAGCTCTTCGCTGATTGAACGCGTCAGGCGAATTTTCCGCTGAGTTGAAATTTTTGAACTTCAAATCACGAAAGACGCGATTGATATGATATGATTGATTGATTAGATCTCTCGTTCGCGGCAAACGCGTCGCGCATTTCGCCTCTATTCGCGTCTTTGCATTGACTTTGTATGTAATCTACTCGCGCGAATAATTACACACAGTAACACCGTGTCCTAACTACACGTGACGCGACGCCCCCAACACTCGATAAAAAGCATCTTTTCGGTGTTAATCAGAGTTTTTGTCCTAACCAGACACGACACATGGAGTTTCTATTTTAGAAACCGTTTCTATTTATGCAACGTCGCGGCTGGAACAACAACATACAAAATATGACAATGGGTGCGTCTCAAATCAGCGCACTAGTTCAGTAGTAAGGGCACTGATCAGGGAGTCAGCCAAACTAGGGAGCATCGGTGCTCACTATGCTCCCTTACCAGAAATTACGTCACATCTCTGAAGCAGGAAACAAACCACACAAGCCCACTCGATAAATATAATGACACGCGATAGAAGATTTGAAAAGACAACTCTTTTTTTGTTGTTGTATATTCACGCATTGCTAGACAGGTAATGAACACATCTACTTAACATTTATAATTAAAATTCGGCTGAAATGTTGTAAGAACACGTAAAAGAACAATGTGTTTAAAAAGAATAACAAATAATATCAAAAAGAGTTATTTGTTGTCCTGCTTGTTGTTGATTAATACCTGCGGTAACGTTCTACAATGTTGTTCGTTGACATTGTACGTAGTCATGTCACCGGAAATTGAGTAATCACTGTCCCAATGTGCAGTGAGCCAGGGAACTTACCAGTGACCGAATTCGTGTACATGATATACTGATTCACGAGCGCGGGAGCTGATTGAGACGTACCCATTGATAATCTCAGGTACTGATTATATGCTTCATTCCAGGGGCGGTTTCTTCATTAGGGCGATTGGGTGACCCACCACTAAAGTGCGAAAGGGAGGTATTTTTTTTTTTATCTATCACAGCTGTCACTGTTCTAGACTGCTTATTCTGCCTCTGGATATACAGTCCAATCAGCATCAAGTCACGTTCTGTGGAGTACCGCCCCTTTTTGGGCGATTTCTCTCTGAGCAAGAATCGCCCAGACTGTTCTTATAGACTTCCATACAAAGATGTTCTTTTTCGGGTGTTTCACATGAGCTGTGCTGCAGAAGTGGAAATGGGTTCGACGTGTCTCTAGAGATTTCGAGCGAACACTGGACTGTGACTGGAGCATTGATGGAAGGAAGTGACGGTAGTACCGGAAGTGATCCGGAGATGGAGGAAGAATGTAGCGGTAGGAGTTCAGGAGCAAATGATTGGAGTAAAATTATTAATCGTAAAAGAAAGAAAAGTTGTAGACAAGAATCGGGAACTGAGTGAAAAAGACAGTATGCTGGTACGGACAAGCAAGGAGGATTTCAAGGTACTGATGAAGTTTGCAGATGATTTTGTGATCAATCCAGTAAAATTGACCAAAGCAATAAAGAAAGCAGTAGGAGACGTAGAGAGTGCCAAGACTTTGAGAAATGGGAGTATTCTAATTTTCTGTAAAAATGAAAAACAACAGAAAGAGGCACAGGGCATAAAATCAATGCTAGGTCAATCGGTGAGTTGCACAGTACCAAGTAAGAGAGTTTGGTTAAGGGGAGTAATCTATGGAATTCCAATTGATGTATCTTCCGAATCAATAAAGAGCAACATAAAGGGGGCTAAGGTGATTGAAGTGAAAAGACTGAAATGTGTACGTAATAAAGAGAAAGTAGATAGTCTTTCTGTAATGCTTCAGTTTGATGAAGAAAAAATGCCAGAGAGAGTATATATTGGATATGTCAGCTATGCGGTAAGAGCATATGTACCTAATACTACCGGTTGTTTTATTTATTTATGGAATGGGTTTTTTATTTTTTTGTTTGTTTTGCTTCGTTTTAGTTTTTTTTTTTTTTGGGTTCCTTTTTCCCTCTTTCCCGTTAATGCTTCACACTCCAGTCCAGTTGGTGGCGGTAGGCGGTCAGTCCAGTTGGTGGCGGTAATACACCATAAGTTGGCTTGTCAACCGCCATAAAATCGTACAAGAAGAAGATGTTCTTTTTCGAACTGCAGGCACTGCAATGCAATCTCTATGAGTTCCGGGAGGGCGAGCACTAACATGCTTTCGTCATCATAAGTAACCTTAACCCCTGCAGCGATTGGTGGGAACAAACTCTGTAAATAAGAAATATGAAGTCAGGACTAGTCTGTATGGGCTGCATAAAGGAAACCAGTGAAGTTTTGATGGATGATGATTGTAATGGCGGTAAAGACGATTACAGTGACATACAGGAGTCGTACATTATTAGACACGCCCGTTATTCTTAATGTGCAAACAAACAGACCGTGTATGTGCGCTCTCTTTTTGCACAAGCACATTTCAGTATGCTCGCATGTCTGGCAAGTGTTTTATAATTGACACTTGCTGAAGAAGCGTGTTTTTATAGGAGTTTGCTGCGGTCAGTGGTGTTTATATATGGGAATGAACACTCACTCTGACAGAGGAATTGTTCACTGGTGATGTCGAGCTGCCTTCAGATCACCATATTTGACAAATTCAGGATGTTATTTTTTACTTTTTAAATTTATGTTTTGCTCCGTTTAATAATTTGGAATGGATCGGTATATATTTATATACAGTCAGGTTAAGGTGACTGGTATAGTGGTCTGTCTGCGTCTCTGTGTGGTCGTGTTTGGTATTGCAGCTTGACTTGTAGTTATTTCTATACTCTATGTAATGTATAGAAAATGCTCTCTAATCAAATGTATTTTTTTTCTCAGTTTTTGCTGTAGCACTGTATAGATAAATTGCGAATTATGAAAATTAAAAAAAATGTTTTCATTTATCTTGAAAAAAGCTTGCAGAAAGTAGTTTTGTGGGAATCATCCTCAATCTCTACCTTGGTAAAACAATTATCTTTATTTAAAATGTTTCAAGTCTTACTACTTCTCTTTTTGTTATAATGGGAAAAATCATACCGTCTGGTGTGGACAGCCAAATTGCTTGGCGCTGGAATCTTGTCATGTCACGTCTGGTTAGGACATGGTGTAACTCAAACATACTATGTTCAATCTGCACCAAACTTCATATGTTTGATTAAAGTCCTGGCCTGAAGACATCTACATATCAATATTCAGTAATAGTCATAGCCCCACCAGCTGGCAGCAGGAAGTTTGGCACATATAAATGACTTTGAAATGTTCCTTCCATATTTACCACTTTAAATGCATATTGCCCACCGTTCGCTGTTTTCCTAAGGCCACCGAGTGGAGGTGGCTTCGGGTGCGAGTGCCCTTTCAACGCTGCTTGCAGCTTTAATTCTTAAAGTGAACTTTTGCCTGTATGGTGATTAGATTTACTGTTTGGATTGCTGCCTGGAGGATGCAAGCACAGAATGACAAGTCCAGTATGCGGTTTCAGCAAGTTCTCATGAATATCTCGCTAGCTATAGCATATTGCATTTTTCTGAAATATCTTGCAGCCCTAGTTGACACACATTCTGAACAATCAGAAGCCATTATTTGATTGACTGACTGATTATAATTTAGAGCCATGGCAGCTACCATGGCTATATTCATGGTGAGAACCAAGTGAAAAATAGAAAAAGTAAATAAACGATATAAAACAAATAAAAAAGTAACACTTTTTAAAAATGCATTAAAAAAAAAAAAAAAAAAAATCTAGAAGAGTCACCTGAAAAGTAAAGTGTCCTAGAGGAGTTCAAGACATTATAGTCCATCAAAATATGCTTCAGAGATAATGGATCCTGACATAAAGGAGTATCTTTACCCATTGAAGCTAGGGCTGGGCGATATGGCCAAAAAATATCACAATAAAATTTTTCATATCAGTCAATACCGATAATTATCACAATACATTTCAAATCTTTATTTCATTCAAGTTTAAAGGCAGATTTCTTCTCCTGAGTAAAAGTTGTAGAGACCAGACCGTTAATTGTGGTTTTAAACTACTCTTTAAATGGTCAAAACATGACAAATGCTTAACTTTTCCAGTAGCGTTTCCTTAAAAAAAAAAAAAATTTTAATAGAAAAATGAATTTCTTAGTTTCTGAATGATCTAATGAGTGATATTTTTTCAAATCATGAAACAAGTTTGTGTTGCCTGACTTTGATAACGAGTATCTTCAGCACAGTTTGCAGTGCAGGCAGCAATATTAATATCACGTTTTTTTGTCTCAGAAATGCACATTTGACAGTAGCTTGAGTTGACAGTAGTAGCTTGAGTTAGAATGCAGATGTAAATGTTCATTAATCAAAAACAGAAACATCTGTAAAAAAATTGTAACAACCAAATTTTTATATGGTGAAATTTAATTATTCTGACTGTGTGAACTTTGTGACAAGCGGATAAATGGTCCATGTGGTGCAGTTCAAATGAGCAGCGCTGTTTCCTTCTGCTTTTGGCGCATAAACATTATATCGAACTTTTATCAAAATGTTAGAGGAAAATTATATTGCAATAATTATCGTTATTTTATCGCCCAGCCCTAATTGAAGCCATTATATAAAACATTTAATATACAGAAGAGAGACATATGACTGCACATCACATGAATTCTATATACATGTGTCAAGCATTGCTTTCCGGATTTTCAGTCACTGAGTGCCATGGATATATACTCACAGGTGTACCCAGTATGGTCTGAGATGATAATTTCTTTTTCATGGCTTTCTCATCAAAGTTGGCACTTCTCTTCACATACACACCTCCATGCTGTGAATGACATCAATCATAGTCATAAACATACAACTGGTCCTATTAATGTAACACAAGCAGAATAAACTTGAGTAAATAGTTTATAAAACCCATTCAATAAACATGAACATGAATGAGATCTAAAGTTTCAAATTACATATGCACACTACCTGTGAGAAATACCATCCATACAAAGGAAGCCACTTCAGACCATCTTTCAGGACGTATCTTACGTGTCCAAGTGCATTTTGTCGGATGGCTAACATGTCAGCAATAATCCAATCAGCTACAATGGAGAACACAACCCTTACAAATGGTACAGTGATGGTGTCAGATACTATGATACCGAGATATACAGTGTGGTACCATAGTATTTACCTACATGGTAAAAAAAAAAAAGAAAAAAAAAGTTCTCTCATGGTCTGCATCACACATTTAGTAGCACACATTTTGGAGCATATATACATTTATAGAGCGTTGAGACCTACCTGTTGATTGATGGTTTGAAACGTAAACCACATTCTCCTTCTTCTTTGGTATGTTCCCATAAATGACAATCTGGACAGATATTTACATGAACATTTCAATACATTAGACAACAAGAACAATATGGTTAGAATGAACATGACTTAGAAGATAGTACTGTCTGACAAAAAGGCCTAGTTTCCAGTTTTATAGTAAATGGAAACAAATCTGTTTTGTTCAGTAAGCTTAATTGATATGGATTTTATGCACTTAAAGGTGCAGTAAGCGATATCTGACAAACACTGCTGATACATTAAATCAACATACAAACAAACACACCCCTACCCAAAACAAACACAGCCCTCCCTTCATTGCTTTGCCCCAAAAACACAAACATGCTAAGGAACACAAAAAAAAAAAAATTAATGATCAGAGGTCTCTATACAACATGGTAGGCCAAGTAACAAATCTATTACAAAGGTGACAAGATTAAAGGGATTGCAAAAAGCTGAACTGAAAGAAAAAGCAAAAATGACAAGAGAATACATGCAAGAAAGAGTTCGGTCAAAATGTTTGATGATACTGATGATCCATTTGTGCTTTTTGTACAATGTAAATCTAAAAACAACATTCAGGAATTTTTCTGCTATCAATATGTCAAAAGAAATCAGCTGCTTCTTGTTATACACAGTGGATAAAAAAGTATTCAGACCCTTATGTTATATTTATATGCTAAAATGCTTTTAAATTAATTTTGTTTCACATCAGTCTACACTCCATACTTCATAACAAAAACTAGAACATCACATTACATAAGTATTTTAATTCAAGCAGGGTTTCACATGTCATGCAATAAGGAAAGGTAGTTCAACACTGTTAGTTTACAACACTGTTCCACCTTGACAGAATTCAGGTCAGTGTTGCATATGATGGTTGTCCTTCTGAAAGGTTCTCTCATCTGCACTGTACACATGATCTCCCTATCTCAACCAATGAATGTGTAGAAACATCTAAAAGAGTTCACCTGATGCACCGGAGCTAAATTTCAAACATCATCGCAAAAAATCAATATGAAAAATCAATATGATATTTCAGTTTTTTTCTTTTTAATACATTTGTAAAGTTATCATAAATCTGTTCTTGTGCACATAAATATACACTCCCATTACCATGTGGAAAAAAGACTTAATTTTAAGCATAAGGTTGGGGAAAAATATAAAATGTTATTTATTTATTTATTTATATATATATATATATATATATATAAAAGCCCGACCGATATGGGTTTTTTGGGACCGATACCGATATTAGGGAGTAAAAAAAAAAGCCGATACCGATATATTGGCCGATATTCTTTGTGTATATTATAGTACAGTACCAGTCAAAAGTTTGGAGTAAAAAAAACATGCACAGACAAATCCAAATTAAACCCTGCGGCTCGTGACGACACATTGATGTCCTAAGACACGAAACGATCGGTTTGTGCGAGAAACCAAACAGTATTTATATCATTTTTTACCTCTAATACACCACTATGTCCAACTTCCTTGAGCGCGCGCATGGCATCCGATGCGTAAGGTGTGTACGCGCTCTGGCGTAATTTACGTTAATGGGTGAGTTGATATCCAGCCAAAGAGCAATCAACCATAACTTCAGGCGAGCTGGAGGACTGTTTCCTGATCCTGATAGAGTAGACTAAAATGCCGGCTGTTCTGACTCACTGACTGAAAGTACGTTTTTTTTTATATTTAAAGGATTTGCCACTGATGATTCAAGCGCGAGTTTTGAGCAGTGTAGAGTAGCGCTTGTTTGTCATTTCTCCGATCACAAATGCAGACATGGTTTTATGTTTATGTAGTGCGATGCAACGCGTAAAAAGACAGTGTAAGTCATTATAATCCGTAATTATGTCCCCACTGGATGCAACAAATGCCTCGTTTATAATGGGTTTTAATGTTTTTGTCTCGTCGCTCCGGCCGGACAGGGCATCACAGTCTGGTAAGGGGCATAACATTTCCGTCACACGCTTGAGGTATTCGTCCAATCACAACACACTAGATAGCTGGCCAATCAATCGATGCGTTTCAGAAAGGCGGGGCATAGAGGAGAAACAATAATGTACAGTATGTGGAAAATAATGTGTTTTTTGAACCTTAAACAGCATAAACACATTTCATTACACCAAATACACAAAATAATGTTCTTTTTAGCAACATATTATGACTCCTTTAACCACTGCAATAATGACACAGTCCAAACTCTTCAGTATTTGCTTATTTAAATCCAAATGGCACTTTTTTTGGGGTCATGCAGTGTGTGTGTGTGAGAGAGAGAGAGAGAGAGATGTTTAGTTTAAGATTAACTTCAAAATAGAAATGTTAATGGTTTCAAAACTAATGGCATTAGAACAAGAATTAGTTAATTGAACGTATGAAATAGTGGTACATTTTTAAGCACTATTTAATGACTTATATATGCCAATATATCCTAGACATGTAACAAGGGGGCCAGTATTGTTTTTAGTTGGATAAAACATTCAGAAGTTACATGTAGTTAGTGAAGAAAAAGCTGAAAAAAGGTAAACGCACTAAAGTAAAAAAAAGTCATACTTAACCTCCACTCCCGTGTAGTTCTCAAAGAAGAACAGGACCATACTCTGATACACTGAATACACACGGTCATCCACAGAGTGATAAAGTCTGGACGGCAGCACAGTGGACAGCAGACGCCAGACGCTCCAGGACAGTAAATAAGCAGGAGCGGTGCCCAGCATCACCGCTGCTGGAAGCCAGTACCGCAACGAGTAAGTGTGCACGACCAGAGACAGCAGCATTTTCACTGGAAAACCAAAATGACTCAAGAGAAACTGATCCCTACACAGCTGCAACTCAAATTAATCAGGGGAACCAGTGACCCTGCCCGACACGCATCGATCTTTTCGCCCAATTCAGACCGTTTCAATTTTTAATCGCACAATAATTGTGCAATAATTTCGGGAAAGGAGGGAAAAAAAGTTAATGCAAAACTTCACGCTGCTGGTCTTCCGGAAATTTCCTCCAGGTTTAAGCATGGCATCCCTGTTAATGCAGCGCACTTCCGTAACTGTAATTCTAGTCTAATAAGGCACAATTCATAAAACCTAAACATTAAACAGACATAAACTGTGCTGCTACACCTTGCGGAAACTACACTCTGAATTTTCCTTTGTAACGTTACTACTTTAAAAAATGACTAGAACTAGATGCAAATTACTTATTAAACCCTCCAGAGGACACCACACTGACAGAAAAGATAATGTAAGCACGGAGACTAATTTTACAACTTCCTCATTTATAACATAACAACATATAAACAAACGCGATGTCTTACAAATACAACTGGCCACACTGCTCGCTCTCAAAAGTCAGCCTCCATGTTTCAGTATTGTCATAAGCCACATGCTTGTATCGTGCTCGCTGATTGGCTGAAGAACGAGTTCCGGTGTTACGAAATTTTCGGCGAAAGGTCTTTAGCCTTGTCCAAATACCCACACTTGCGGTCTTTGCACTTGACCACTTGACTACTTATATGACGTATTTCCTGTATTTGGCCCAAGTGTTCAAGTGAGCATGAAGACCTCAAGTGTGTGTCGAACTTTTCATTACCTGATGGGACACACTTGTAGTGTTGTAAAAATGCAAGTGTTTACATAACTTTATTTAAATTTAAATTTTAAATACTTTGCATGTTAAAATCAACTTCTAAATGTCTGTTCAGTAGTCCCTATAACATGACAATTTTAATTTGTGGTGCTTCTAATTAAGTGATAAAAAGCAGTTGCAAATGTTGTACAAAATAAATACCACCACTACTCATCTTTGCACCAATAAAACGTAAAAACACTGTTTTTCTACCAAATGATATGTAATATCTAATTATTATATTAATATTTAACTTGCATTGGAAAGGTTTCCGTGACCTCTCGCGAGATCTCGGCAAAGAGTCTCACTATTTATTTCCAGAACATGATGCATGATGGGATACACTAAGCCTCGAATAGCGCTCCGGAGCGGTATTCGAGATAGTGTGGATTTAGTGTGCGTTAAGGCCACTGCGCTCTGGCGTTTTTAAGACCTGGGACAGTCTTGCGCACTTACTTCCCGTCGCGCGCACGCGCTCTCAAGTGGCCAAGACCGCAAGTGTGGGTATTTGGACAAGGGGTATGCCTACACGCAGACAGTGCCCTGTTTGAAGGTCTTTATGACTGATTTTCATTTGTATTTTGAGTCTCTCCAATGTATTGATAACAAAAAATGTAGAGATACAATTTTATTCGCTAAAAAGTTGAAGTTACTTGAAAATTGAACGGGTATATGCTGTCTTTTTTTTCTTTAAGTATTATTATTGATTTTGATTTTTTTTCTATTTTTTTTTCTATGTAATGTAAACCCATTCCTTTAAATGTGTTATCTTTTTGGATGTCTTGTTAAAGTTGTAACTGTTGCATGTTATGTCTTTAATGTCTAATAAAAATAAAAATAAAATAAAAAAACACGCAGACAGTGGCTGCGTCTGAAACAGCATACTATCTGAGTAGGTACATAATTTAAATAAGTACTTACTTAACTAAATTAAAAGAGTACGTATGCTATAACCGGAAAGCGTTAAGTATGAATGCGATCCGGACATCATCCGCCATGTTCATGTTATCATGTGACCTAAGACGTAATAACAACCGCAACAACTTAAAAGAAATGAGCGACAGGTTCAATTCATCCTTGAAATATAAATATCTTGATATCTTGATATTGATTAAACTTGCTCATTTTGTGGTGTTGTTGATGAAAAGACTGCCAATTTATTTTGTGATTGTAGTATAACCAATACATTTTGGGTTGATTTAAGTTCTTATATTTTAACCCTACTAATGTGACCCACAGTTTTATCCTTAAAGATGTTATTTTTTATTATATATATATATATATATTTTTTTTTTTTAAATTTTTTTTTAAGATGCTTTATGGTGAATTATTCAAAGATACTTAACCTTGTCATTGTGCTTTTTTTCTGTTTATAATCTCATGGTATGATGTGCACAAACCCATGATATTTGTTTTCTGTTCTTCTGTCATTGATAGCTCATTGTTAAAGATACAACCATGCATCTTTCCCTGACCTTGTATGTAATTATAAGTTCTGCAAAAAAAAAAAAGGAAAAAAAGGCGACAGGTGCACTAACACCTCAGCATCAGTAACTCGACAACCCTACCTAGTACGGTTTTCCTACCTAGTATGGCGTTTGCAATGTCTACACAAAGGAGACGTCGGGCAGCTGCTCGAAGATCTCGCCTTTGGAGAAGAACCCTACTAATGTGACCCACAGTTTTATCCTTAAAGATGTTATTTTTTATTACCCAGATAAACCCAAAATCGTCATCTCTTGAATGTGTTAATTTATTTTATGTGCAACATTTTTCATCCACAAGCAAAACTGCCTTAAATCTTGCCTTAAATTTTAAATTGCCTTAAAAGTGCCTTAAATCATTTCTTGTTGAATTTACTCTAGTTTCATACCCCCCAGGCTTATATATATATATATATAATATA
>NW_015552575.1:154983-160881 GCF_001515605.1 Sinocyclocheilus anshuiensis
ATCTATATATATATTATATATATATATATATATATATTTTTTTTTTTTAAATTTTTTTTTAAGATGCTTTATGGTGAATTATTCAAAGATACTTAACCTTGTCATTGTGCTTTTTTTCTGTTTATAATCTCATGGTATGATGTGCACAAACCCATGATATTTGTTTTCTGTTCTTCTGTCATTGATAGCTCATTGTTAAAGATACAACCATGCATCTTTCCCTGACCTTGTATGTAATTATAAGTTCTGCAAAAAAAAAAAAGGAAAAAAAGGCGACAGGTGCACTAACACCTCAGCATCAGTAACTCGACAACCCTACCTAGTACGGTTTTCCTACCTAGTATGGCGTTTGCAATGTCTACACAAAGGAGACGTCGGGCAGCTGCTCGAAGATCTCGCCTTTGGAGAAGACTGTTGATTTTACTCAAAAAATGTAAGTAATACAACTTACAAATTAAGATTACCCCAGATTGTATTGCATTGCTAGCCCACCCCAAAACTTACATGCAATAATAATGATAAATGCTGACCAATACTTAATTATATTACATATTTTCTTACTGAAAATTCGATATTTTAGTAAAACAAGTCAAATCTAATTTAATTGTCAAATGACCTATGCACGAATACACACGAGACAAATGCAAAAATACACATTTTCAGTCAGTGAATTAATGCATGAATTAATGTAATAACTATATTTTATTTACTGACAACAATGGGAAACATGAAAAAAAGAATGAATAAAAGTAATCATCACAATAAATAAATAAATTACAAGTGAACAACACATGAAACAAAGCTTTATTCAAATTTATCGTTCCAAGAAACTATCACGTATTTACAGGCGGTGAACCCAACATTCCCACACCATAGCTGTGCCAATTCTGCGGCTTTATTCTGATGAAGCAGCTGACCACCGTGCCCACCTTCGCTTGTCTGCTGTCCATCATGTACGGTACCTCATTGCTGCAGTCAGATTGGAATCTGATCATGGATGGGAAAGAGACATCAAGGCCATCCTTGCCTGAGTGCACCTATCAGCCTCATCACCCCAGAGCCTGTACAGAACACTGTGCAGGTTCGTTTCAACAACAAGCACTCCTGTGCATAAAGCATAGTAGAGCGAGCCTATGGCATGCTGAAAAAACCCTGGTGCTCTATTTTCTTAAAGGCCTTAGAGTTGAGCCCTGCCTTCGCACTGAGGTTGTTGCATGCTGCGCTGTGCTTCACAATCTCGCTCTTTTCAATAGGGAAATATTTGAGCCAGAGGATGTGGAAGACCACGATGACAGCCCCCTAAACCCCACAACCTTGAAGCAAGAGTGGGAGAACATGTGTGGGACAATCTGGCAGCCGCTGTGTTTGTAGGGTTGCACTAGGATTTAGGGTGATAAATAAGTATAAGGTTATTGCACATACTTTAAATGCACAATGGGAGAAAATTAACTGTTCATGAGGTAGATTGCCTGGGGAAAGAAACTGTTCTTGTGCCTGGCTGTCCTGGTATTCGGTGCTCTGTAACGCCGACCAGATGGCAAAAGTTCAAAAAGGAGATGGCTTGGATGTGATGGATCCAGAGTGATTTTCTGAGCCCTTTTTCTCACTCTGGATGTATACAGTTCTTGGAGGGTAGGCAGGGGGGCAGTCATATCTGTATTAGAAGTAACAAAATGATCTGACTTTATATTTTGTGTCAGGTTTTCTTCGTCACCTTGCCTTCCAGTCCCTGCTCCACCACAAAAGCTCTGCAGCAAATGCAAAGAAATCAAGAATCAGAAAAATGCTGTAATAACTCTGTTTGAAATTACAATAATTAAAATAAACTACAGCTTAAGATTTAAGATTTCATTTCTGTAGTATACTCACTCAAACCCTTTGATGGCAGCATTCCTTCATCAGTCGGATAAGTACACGTGTGTGCTCATCTGTCCCTGTAACCAAAGTCCCCTTGGTTCTATTTATTATTGTTATTGTTATTATTATTGGTTCTATCCCTATCCCTATTCTATAGTCTTTGCTGTAACATCCAGACAAGATTCAAATCCTCTATGATTTATGTGCTCAATACTACATTTAAATGTTGAGGTAGTTGCTGATGTGTAAGCTTTCACAATCCAACACAAATGTTCTGCAATTTAAGATTACCACTTTGACGCTCTATAGGCGTTGTTGTTGAGTGCTCCAAATGCAAACTTTGCATGCAACAATCCAGCAACAATTGACAGCACTCTGATCCAATGGCATACAGGTATTGTCAAATTGACAGTACTCTAGCCCAATGATGTTGGGGGATCCAGTGGGGGTAGCAATCATATTTCAGGGTGGCCGTGCCACTCTTTATCACAACCCTGCTAAAATGTGGTACCAGTATGTGCACTCATTGGCGTCCCCTCCTGCTGGTGGCGCCCTAGGCAACCGCCTAGATTGCCTATGCCTGGAAACGGTACTGCAACTGACAGAACATTGCATGACATTCAATTTATGACTATAACACATGCAACAACTAATAGGCTAACAAAAAACTGAATAAGATGAACATTTAAAATGTAATATTGTAAAACTGTTTTCTGTGTTTTAATAAACTTTAACCATATTTTATAGCTTTATACTCCACATCTACATTTTGCTCCTCCTTCCTTTTTTCATTTCAGATTCAACTTCATACCTCACCTTCTTTCTGCTCTCTCCTTCCTTTCTTCCATATCCTACTTAAATTTCCTGACTGCACACTCATTTCGGTTTTCTGAAAAATGTCAATATTCACGCATTAGGCCAAGTGGGCAAGCCATGTTTAACCACCTTACAAGAAAAACTAACATTTTAAACAATTTAACAGTAACAAATAGTACAAGTACTGTCACAATAAGATTTGTTTACATTTAGTGAACAACCCTATAAGTAGAAATGAAAATATGAATGTCAAAGGGCTTACTATCTTTCATGATGAGGGAGTCCTCCTTTTTGTAGCCACAATGACCAGGGTCATATTGCATCAGTCAAAACTATTTTATCCTTTAAAGTCAATACAAGTCAAGTCAAGTCACCTTTATCTGTATGGTGCTTTATACAATACTGATTGTGTCAAAGCAGCTTTACAGTGTCAAACAGGAAAAGTTTATCAATAATGCAATGGGACAATAACATAGAGTCATTTTCCCAGTTTAAGTTAGTTCATTGATGATTCAGTGGTCATCATCCAGTTCTGCTCTCTTCCAATAGTGTCTGTGCAATCAGTCAAACGTCCCCAAAGAAATAAAGAATTATTTGAGAATAATGTCCCTTTAATGTCCCAGACCATTGTTATGTTCTGAAAGTGAAAATCCATTGAGCACAGAACAATCAAGCTTAAACGGCCCACTTTACCTGAATTTACGTGATACAGATAAATATTTATCGATTGAAACTTGTTGCCAGGATATACATTAGCATTTATGCATTTGGTGGATGCTTTTATCTATAGTGACACACACTGCATTCAATTCTTACTTTCCTTGGGAATCTAACCAATGACCTTAGCGTTACTAGCACCATGCTGTACTATTTAAGCTACAAGAAAGCTGTTTTTTCACACACAATTAAACCTCTGCAAAGAATCATGGGAGCGAGGTGTCCATCAGTTGTAGCCTTTAAAATAATTCATTCTGAAGGGCCTTTTGAAATGGCCATTTTAGCACACTGGTTTGGCATGACCCTTCAATATGTGCCCTTCAGAAGTGGATTTATCCCATTTGGAACGCAGCGCTCATGTACGCGGTTCCACTTCTGAAGATTGTTGTTGCATTACTGTGTCCAAAATCGCTCACTTGTTCACCCATTCTCTAATTCCTATATAGTGCATGGGAGTGAAGTGCACTATATTAACAAAAAGTGAATGAGAAATTAAGAATTCAGACACTGGAGTGACTGATGTTAATAATAATTAATCATCAATCAATATCAATTAATGTCAATCTGGTTTTCCATGAGCAGGCATCCTAACTGCCTATTTTCTGGTGTTATTTATAGTTAGTAGTAAGGTCTCTTTACTGTCCTAAGTTATTGTAACTGTGACCTTAATTGCCTACCTGGAAGTCTTAAGGACTGCTCGACAGTTGCATGTGCAATAATTGTGTATGGTTGACACAACATGCATAAAAATATACAAATGATTTTTGGGTACACTCAATGGAATAGCGATTAAATTAGTTTTCAATTTGTTTTAGCTGATCGATTCATTCAGACTCAGATTCAATATCAGATTAACACTAGTTTTCACTATTATCAGATATTTTAAAAAAAATGTAAGGACAATGTGATAAGTATAAAAGTGCAAGTTTGTTGCTATTATCAGACAAGTATTTTTCACACAGTCAACTTTCAAAATTTTATTTTCAACAATGCCTTGTTACTGCAACTCTTTATTAAAACCTAACGTCTAAAATGGATGACCTATAGCCTAAATGCGAACATTTACTCTTTACACTCTAGCACCTTTTACTTGAAGGATGCTTTCACTTTTTAGTCACAGCTAGTTTTATTAAATAAAAACACACACAGACAGGACAGGACACAGAAAAGACATAACTGACTAAATAACATGTCAAAACACTATACTACTTAAACTGCCAAACAGACATAATACAGTAGAGATACTTAATAATAGTATCTACACAGATAAAAAAAAAAAAAAAAACTACAGGAGTATCACATTCCAGGGATCTTCATTCCAAGACATAGTTTTCATATGGGAACAGTGTGAGGTGTGTGACACAGACTGAAAAGAATAAAAACATCATGGTTATATAAAATAGGGATGGCTCCACATTTTTCATGTTCAATACTGTAATCTTGAGTATCTGCTAATAACAACGGCAATTCAATACCAGTATTGTTTTTTTCCCTTATCAGTTGAGAATGTCTATACTGTAACGGGGCGAACGAGACGAGAGGCGTGCGGATTCATATGCAAAGCTTTATTCTTAGACATGGTCAAAACAGGCAAGGGTCGGGCAATGGCAAACAGATATTCAGAAGGCAAGACAGAAGATAAGATACTCAGATAAACAGGCGTAGGTCGATCGATGGCGAACATAATCCAACAGGGCAAGGCAAGAGATAATCCAGGTTAACAGCATTAGTCCAGGCAGGGGCAAACAGAGTCCGAAACAGCAAGACAAAAGGGTAATCCGAAAACACAGGCAAGAATCTGAACACAGGAAATACAATACTCGGCAGTGAGGAAGAAGAAGTCCATGGTTTATGTAGGGTGTTTGATTGGTGGCAGCTGTGTGTGTAATCAGTGCAATGGATGATGGGAAATGTAGTCCGGGGTAGGGCTGTGCGATTTGGGGGAAAATATCAAATTGCGATTTTTTTTGACAGATATTGAGATTGCGATTTGATTTGCGATTTTAAATTTGCAAAGTCAAGCTTCAGCTCAATATTGTCAATAATGTGCAGCACAGTATGGGTATCATTACCCTGCTAATTGGAAGGCAACATCTGGTGGCGAGCAGACGGAAAACCACGGACCGGATTTGTGACATATACCTCACTATCTACACACTACTTCATTATAAATAAAGAGAAACACACACACATATACACATCTTACTGCTACTTCTGGTAAAAACCTAAAAATGCAATTACAAATTACTATTTTTGTTTCAAGAGTGTCAAGTTCTGAACAATACATTTGTGATAGTACTAAACAAATATATGCACTATAAAAAAGTGTTTCTTTAGGAATGTATGGTATAGTAAGTATCGCTTTTTATTTCTCCTCTTTCCTACTAGTTTCACTTCTGTTTCAGTTTTTATAACCATTTCTTACTATGCGTAAGTAAGTTGTTGTTTTTTAGCATGTGTGTTTGGCAGTGTTATTTTTTAGGATTACTGATAAACTACTGTCATTTA
>NW_015552575.1:161075-162886 GCF_001515605.1 Sinocyclocheilus anshuiensis
CTGTCGTTTGATTTGTATTATTTGTATTTGTTATTTATTTTAATTTATATAAATTATATATATAATTTAATTTATTATGTCTTTATAGGTCTTTTATTAAGTTTTAATTTTATTTAATTTTAGTTATTTTAATACTTCAACAAACTAAATGGAAAAAGATTTTAATAGGACAACAGACGTGATAGATTCAATAAATAAATACTAAACATTTATTGTCTTTCATTGCACAAAACTATCATAGCATGAAAGGCAAAAGCCTTTAAAACCTATACAGAGAGGCACAAAGGCACTTATGCACATTCATGTTGCCAAGTTTGCTTTGTTATACGCAACTTTGGGGTAATTGTGTGTTTTATTATTTTATTCTTGGGCTTATTTCCAGAATACAGTTGCATATTTTGGGCTTATTAGTGGTTGGCTCCCATAGAACTAAATGTATGACTGATTTATTGAAATGTGGTGATACAATCTGTCATTGAACATCAAAAAACAAAACAAAAAAACAAACAATTTGTCTTTCATTGCACAAAACTATCATAGCATGAAAGGCAAAAGCCTTTAAAACCTATACAGAGAGGCACAAAGGCACTTATGCACATTCATGTTGCCAAGTTTGCTTTGTTATACGCAACTTTGGGGTAATTGTGTGTTTTATTATTTTATTCTTGGGCTTATTTCCAGAATACAGTTGCATATTTTGGGCTTATTAGTGGTTGGCTCCCATAGAACTAAATGTATGACTGATTTATTGAAATGTACACCATCCAAACTGATTGGAAGGAAGGAAAAAAACAAACAAAAAAACAAACTCATCACAGACTTTAAACATAAACTGACAAGTAGTGAAGATGGTCATTGATTTAATATACTGTCAGTTCCTCATATTGAACAATTTAATAGCTTGAGAAGAATTGGAATATAACGCACTAAACCTTCTGTGGTGCTTTAATATTTTTTTTTTCTTTTTTGATCTCGAAAGTAACAACCCACAGTATCAGATTTGGATTGGTCCGGTCTGACTAATACCTGACCCAACAAAAATGGTCTGTATTGCATCGGTAGCAACCTAAGTATAGGATCTGCACATGTAATATAAAACTGAGCACACTTACATTATTACTACCACCATGTTCTGTACTACTGTACTGCTCTTTCTGCAGAATTCAGTTCAAGAATTCAATATTTTGTTGCAAATTTTCTCCATGCATGACATACCTGAAGTTGCAGAAATGTGCAGTATACAAACTAAAGCACAGAATGCATTGATGTCAACTTGACTTTTTATTTCCAGTGTGATAAAAAGCAGGGGCCGAAAGCCATTCAGAGTAAAATTTTAGTCTTAATGGAGTCAAAATTCTAAGAATGATGTCATATTGCTCTTATTTCTACACTTAAGAATAAGCGTGATTCATAAAAATACACTAGTGCTAGGACTAGGTCTCAGCTCCTAAATGATTTTTAAAAAGCCAGAGGTCTCCTAACCTAGTTGATAACTGTGATATGTTGAAACAACACACTCTCCAACATGGAAAAAGTGTTTTAGACTTGAATAATAGTGAAATTTGGATAAATATAATTGTAAGTTGAGTGAGTAAGTGAAATCCATTATTATATCCATTTAATTAATTTATTTAAACTCATTATTGTGAATATAGAGTATTACAGTACATCATCAGTCGGGTTACGTGTGTAATTACAGGTTAACAACAACTTGTTGTCAATTTAAAAAAATTACTTTTACTTTACTTTACTTTTAGTCAATTAGCAGACGCTTTTATCCAAAGCGACTTACAAATAAGAAAACGTCATTA
>NW_015552575.1:163186-166298 GCF_001515605.1 Sinocyclocheilus anshuiensis
AATAGATAACTAATACAAATCAAACTACATTAGTTTATCAGTAATCCTAAAAAAATAACACTGAGCCAAACACACCTGGCTAAATGTGCAAGGCAAGAGATAATCCAAAACAAATCCTAAAATAACAACAACTTACTGACACATAGTAAGAAATGGTTATAAAAAAACTGAAACATAAGTGAAACAAGTAGTAGGAAAGAGGAGAAATAAACGTACGAGACCAAATGCTAACGGTTACTAGAAGTAGTGCTACTGTGTTGCTATGCGGTTGCTAGGGTACCCGGGGCAGTTGCTAAGGTGTTGCTATGTGGTTGCTAGGGTACCCGGGGTGGTTGCTAGGGTGTTGCTATGTGGTTGCTAGGGTACCCGGGGCGGTTACTAAGGTGTAGCTATGTGGTTGCTAAGGTACTGGGGTGGTTGCTAGGGTTTTGCTCTGCAGTTGCAAGGGTACCCGGGGTGGTTGCTACGGTGTTGCTACGCGGTTGCTAGGGTACCTGGGGCGGTTGCTATCGTTGCTAGGGTGTTGCTATGTGGTTGCTAGGGTACCCGGGGCGGTTACTAAGGTGTAGCTATGTGGTTGCTAAGGTACTGGGGTGGTTGCTAGGGTTTTGCTCTGCAGTTGCAAGGGTACCCGGGGTGGTTGCTACGGTGTTGCTACGCGGTTGCTAGGGTACCTGGGGCGGTTGCTATGCGGTTGAAGGGGTACCCGGGATGGTTGCTACGGAGTTGCTACACGGTTGCTAGGGTACCCGGGGTGTTGCTAAGGTGTTGCAAAACGGTTGCTATGGTTGCTTGGGTGTTGCTATGCAGTTGCTAGTGTACCCGGGGTGGTTGCTAAGGTGTTGCTATGCGGTTGCTAGGGTACTGGGGTGGTTGCTAGAGTTTTGTTATGAGGTTGCAAGGGTACCCGGGGTGTGTTGCTATGCGGTTGCTATGGTTGCTAGGGTGTTGCTATGCGGTTGCTAGGTTACCCGGGGCGGTTCCTAAGGTGTTGCTATGCTTTTGCTAAGGTACCTGGTGTGGCTGCTAGGGTGTTGCTATGCGGTTGCCAAGGTACTGGGGTGGTTGCTGCTATGCAGTTGCTAGGGTACTTGAGGTGGTTGCTAAGGTGTTGCAATACGGTTGCTATGGTTGCTTGGGTGTTGCTATGTAGTTGCTAGTGTACCCGGGGTGGTTGCTAAGGTGTTGCTATGCGGTTGCTAGGGTACTGGGGTGGATGCTAGAGTTTTGTTATGAGGTTGCAAGGGTACCCGGGGTGTGTTGCTATGCGGTTGCTATGGTTGCTAGGGTGTTGCTATGCGGTTGCTAGGTTACCCGGGGCGGTTCCTAAGGTGTTGCTATGCTTTTGCTAAGGTACCTGGTGTGGCTGCTAGGGTGTTGCTATGCGGTTGCTAAGGTACTCGGGTTGGTTGCTAGGTTGTTGCTATGCAGTTGCTAGGGTACTTGAGGGTTTTGTTATGCGGTTGCAAGGGTACCCGGGATGGTTGCAACGGTTTTGCTATGAGGTTGCTAAGGTACCCGGGGCGGTAGCTAAGGAGTTGCTATGCGGTTGCTAGGGTACTCGGGTGGTAGCTACTGTGTTGCTATGCATTTGCTAGGGTACCCAGGGTGGTTGCTAAGGTGGGGTAACCAGGTTGGTTGCTAAGGTGTTGCTATGCAGTTGCTAGGGTGTTGCTATGCAGTTGCTAGGGAACCTAGGGTGGTTGCTAAGATGTTGCTATGCGGTTGCTAGGCTGTTGCTATGCGGTTGCTAGGGAACCCGGGGTGGTTGCTAAGATTTTGCTATGCGGTTGCTAGGTTACCCGGGAAGGTTGCTAAGGGGTTGCTTTGCGGTTGCTATGCGGTTGCTAAGGTACTCGGGGTGGTTGCTACTGTGTTGCTATGCGGTTGCTATGGTTGCTAGGGTGTTGCTATGCGGTTGCTAGGTTACCCGGGGCGGTTCCTAAGGTGTTGCTATGCTTTTGCTAAGGTACCTGGTGTGGCTGCTAGGGTGTTGCTATGCGGTTGCCAAGGTACTGGGGTGGTTGCTAGGGTTTTGTTATGCGGTTGTAAGGGTACCCGGAGTGGTTGCAACAGTGTTGCTATGCGGTTGCTATGGCTGCTAGGGTGTTGCTATGCGGTTGCTAGGTTACCCGGGGCGGTTCCTAAGGTGTTGCTATGCTTTTGCTAAGGTACCTGGTGTGGCTGCTAGGGTGTTGCTATGCGGTTGCCAAGGTACTGGGGTGGTTGCTAGGGTTTTGTTATGTGGTTGCAAGGGTACCCGGGGTGGTTCCAACGGTGCTGCTATGAGGTTGCTAGGGTACCCGGGGTGGCTGCTAGGGTGTTGCTATGTGGTTGCTAAGGTACCCGGGGCGGTAGCTAAGGAGTTGCTATGCGGTTGCTAGCGTACTCGGGGGGGTAGCTATTGTGTTGCTATGCATTTGCTAGGGTACCCAGGGTGGTTGCTAAGGTGTTGCTATGCGGTTGCTAGGGTACTGGGGTACTGGGGTACTGGGGTGGTTGCTAAGATTTTGTTATGCGGTTGCAAGGGTACCCGGGGTGGTTGGTGCTGCTATGCGGTTGCTATGGTTCCCGGGGTGGTTGCTAGGGTACTTAGGGTGGTTGCTAAGATGTTGCTATGCGGTTGCTAGGCTGTTGCTATGCGGTTGCTAGGGAACCCGGGGTGGTTGCTAAGATTTTGCTATGCGGTTGCTAGGTTACCCGGGAAGGTTGCTAAGGGGTTGCTTTGCGGTTTTTGGGCGATGCTATGCGGTTTCTAGGGTTCCCGGGGCGGTTGCTAAAGTGTTGCTATGCGGTTGCTAAGGCACTCGGGGCGGTTGCTAAAGTGTTGCTATGCGGTTGCTAAGGTACTCGGGGTGGTTACTAGGGTGCTCCTATGCGGTTGCTAGGGTACCCCGGGGTGGGTTCTATGGTGTTGCTATGCGGTTGCCAGGTTACCCGGGAAGGTTGCTATGGGGTTGCTAGAGTGTTGCTTTGCGGTTGCTAAGGTGTTGCTATGCGGTTGCTATGGTACCAGGGGCGGTTGCTAAGGTGTTGTTATGCAGTTGCTAAGGTACTGGGGTGGTTGCTAGGGTTTTGCTATGCGGTTGCAAGGGTACCCGGGGTGGGTTGT
>NW_015552575.1:166525-167159 GCF_001515605.1 Sinocyclocheilus anshuiensis
GTGCTGCTATGCGGTTGCTATGGTTCCCGGGGTGGTTGCTAGGGTACTTAGGGTGGTTGCTAAGATGTTGCTATGCGGTTGCTAGGCTGTTGCTATGCGGTTGCTAGGGAACCCGGGGTGGTTGCTAAGATTTTGCTATGCGGTTGCTAGGTTACCCGGGAAGGTTGCTAAGGGGTTGCTTTGCGGTTTTTGGGCGATGCTATGCGGTTTCTAGGGTTCCCGGGGCGGTTGCTAAAGTGTTGCTATGCGGTTGCTAAGGCACTCGGGGCGGTTGCTAAAGTGTTGCTATGCGGTTGCTAAGGTACTCGGGGTGGTTACTAGGGTGCTGCTATGCGGTTGCTAGGGTACCCCGGGGTGGGTTCTATGGTGTTGCTATGCGGTTGCCAGGTTACCCGGGAAGGTTGCTATGGGGTTGCTAGAGTGTTGCTTTGCGGTTGCTAAGGTGTTGCTATGCGGTTGCTATGGTACCAGGGGCGGTTGCTAAGGTGTAGTTATGGGGTTGCTAAGGTACTGGGGTGGTTGCTAGGGTTTTGCTATGCGGTTGCAAGGGTACCCCGGGGTGGTTGCTATGGTGTTGCTATGCGGTTGCTAGAGTACCTGGGGCGGTTGCTAAGGTGTTGCTATGCGGTTGCTA
>NW_015552575.1:167392-175018 GCF_001515605.1 Sinocyclocheilus anshuiensis
ATGGTTGCTAGGGTGTTGCTATGCGGTTGTTAGGTTACCCGGGGCGGTTCCTAAGGTGTTGCTATGCTTTTGCTAAGGTACCTGGTGTGGTTGCTAGGGTGTTGCTATGCGGTTGCCAAGGTACTGGGGTGGTTGCTAGGGTTTTGTTATGTGGTTGCAAGGGTACCCGGGGTGGTTCCAACGGTGCTGCTATGAGGTTGCTAGGGTACCCGGGGTGGCTGCTAGGGTGTTGCTATGTGGTTGCTAAGGTACCCGGGGCGGTAGCTAAGGAGTTGCTATGCGGTTGCTAGCGTACTCGGGGTGGTAGCTATTGTGTTGCTATGCATTTGCTAGGGTACCCAGGGTGGTTGCTAAGGTGTTGCTATGCGGTTGCTAAGGTATTAAGGGTGGTTGCTAGGGTGTTACTATGCAGTTGCTTGGGTAACCGGGTTGGTTGCTAAGGTGTTGCTATGCAGTTGCTAGAGTGTTGCTATGCAGTTGCTAGGGAACCCAGGGTGGTTGCTAAGATGTTCCTATGTGGTTGCTAGGGTGTTGCTATGCAGTTGCTAGGGAACACGGGGTGGTTGCTAAGATTTTGCTATGCGGTTGCTAGGTTACCCGGGACGGTTGCTACGGGGTTGCTTTGCGGTTTTTAGGGTGATGCTATGCGGTTTCTAGGGTACCCGGGGCGGTTGCTAAAGTGTTGCTATGCGGTTGCTAAGGTACTGGGGGCGGTTACTAGGGTGCTGCTATGCGGTTGCTAGGGTACCCCGGGGTGTGTTCTATGGTGTTGCTATGCGGTTTCTAAGGTACTGGGGTGGTTGCAAAGGTGTTGCTATGCGGTTGCCAGGTTACCCGGGAAGGTTTCTATGTGGTTGCTAGGGTGTTGCTTTGCGGTTGCTAAGGTGTTGCTATGCGGTTGCTATGGTACCAGGGGCGGTTGCTAAGGTGTAGTTATGCAGTTGCTAAGGTACTGGGGTGGTTGCTAGGGTTTTGCTATGCGGTTGCAAGGGGGTGGTTGCTAGGGTGTTGCTATGCAGTTGCTAGGGTACCCGGGGCAGTTGCAAAGGTGTTGCTATTCAGTTGCTAGGGTACCCGGGGTGGTTGCTATGGTGTTGCTATGCGTTTGCTAGGGTACCTGGGGCGATTGCTAAGGTGTTGCTATGCAGTTGCTAGGTTACCCGTGGTGGTTGCTAGGGTTTTGCTATGCGGTTGCAAGGGTACCCGGGGTGGTTGCTATGGTGTTGCTATGCGGTTGCTAGGGTACCTGGGGCGGTTGCTAAGGTGTTGCTATGCGGTTGCTAGGTTACCTGGGGCGGTTGCTAGGGTTTTGCTATGCGGTTGCAAGGGTACCCGGGGTGGTTGCTATGGTGTTGCTATGCGGTTACAAGGGTCCTTGGGTGGTTGCTAGGGTGTTGCTATGCGGTTACAAGGGTCCTTGGGTGGTTGCTAGGGTGTTGCTATGCGGTTACAAGGGTCCTTGGGTGGTTGCTAGGGTGTTGCTATGCGGTTACAAGGGTCCTTGGGTGGTTGCTAGGGTGTTGCTATGCGGTTACAAGGGTCCTTGGGTGGTTGCTAGGGTGTTGCTATGCGGTTACAAGGGTCCTTGGGTGGTTGCTAGGGTGTTGCTATGCGGTTACAAGGGTCCTTGGGTGGTTGCTAGGGTGTTGCTATGCGGTTACAAGGGTCCTTGGGTGGTTGCTAGGGTGTTGCTATGCGGTTACAAGGGTCCTTGGGTGGTTGCTAGGGTGTTGCTATGCGGTTGCTAGGGTACCTGGGGCGGTTGCTAAGGTGTTGCTATTCAGTTGCTAGGGTACCCGGGGTGGTTGCTAAGGTGTTGCAATGCGGTTGCTAAGGTACTCGTGTTGGTTGCTATACAGTTGCTAGGGTATCCGAGGTAGTTGCTACTGTGTTGCAACGCGGTTGCTAGGGTACCCGGGATGGTTGCTAGGTTGTTGCAATGCGGTTGCTAAGGTACTCGGGGTGGTTGCAAAGGTGTTGCTATGCGGTTGCTAGGTTACATGAGGTAACTACTGGGCTACTGTGTTGCAACGCGGTTGCTAGGTTACCCGGGATGGTTGCTAGGGTGTTGCTATGCGGTTGCTAAGGTACTCGGGGTGGTTGCTAGGGTGTACCCGGGTGGTTGATAAGGTGTTGCTATGCTGTTGCTAGGGTACCCGGGCAGTTTCTAAGGTGTTGGTATCCAGTTGCTAAGGTACTCGGGGCTGTTGCTAGGGTGTTGCTATGCGGTTGCTAGGGTACCCGGGTTGGTTTCTAAGGTTTTGCTACGCGGTTGCTAAGGTACTCGGGGTGGTTGCAAAGGTGTTGCTATGCGGTTGCTAGGTTACCCGGGAAGGTTGCTAAGGGGTTGCTTTGCGGTTTTTGGGCGATGCTATGCGGTTTCTAGGGTTCCCGGGGCGGTTGCTAAAGTGTTGCTATGCGGTTGCTAAGGCACTCGGGGCGGTTGCTAAAGTGTTGCTATGCGGTTGCTAAGGTACTCGGGATGGCTGCTACTGTGTTGCTATGCGTTTGCTATGGTTGCTAGGGTGTTGCTATGCGGTTGCTAGGTTATCCGGGGCGGTTCCTAAGGTGTTGCTATGCTTTTGCTAAGGTACCTGGTGTGATTGCTAGGGTGTTGCTATGCGGTTGCTAAGGTACTCGGGCTGGTTGCTAGGTTGTTTCTATGCGGTTGCTAGGGTACCCGGGTTGGTTGCTAAGGTGTTGCTAGGGTACTTGGGGTGGTTGCTAAGGTGTTGCTACGCGGTTGCTAAGGTACTCGGGGTGGTTGCAAAGGTGTTGCTATGCGGTTGCTAGGTTACCCGGCAAGGTTGCTAAGGGGATGCTAGGGTGTTGCTACGCATTTGCTAGGGTACCCAGGGTGGTTGCTTAGGTGTTGCAATGCGGTTTCTAGGGTACCCGGGGCGGTTGCTAAGGTGTTGCTATGCGGTTGCTAAGGTACTGGGGTGGTTGCTAGGGTTTTGTTATGCGGTTGCAAGGGTACCCGGGATGGTTGCAACGGTTTTGCTATGAGGTTGCTAAGGTACCCGGGGCGGTAGCTAAGGAGTTGCTATGCGGTTGCTAGGGTACTCGGGTGGTAGCTACTGTGTTGCTATGCATTTGCTAGGGTACCCAGGGTGGTTGCTAAGGTGTTGCTATGCGGTTGCTGGGGTGGTTGCAACAGTGTTGCTATGCGGTTGCTATGGTTGCTAAGGTGTTGCTATGCGGTTGCTAGGTTACCCGTGGCGGTTCCTAAGGTGTTGCTATGCTTTTGCTAAGGTACCTGGTGTGGTTGCTAGGGTGTTGCTAAGGTACTCGCGTTGGTTGCTAGGTTGTTTCTATGCGGTTGCTAGGGTACCCGGGTTGGTTGCTAAGGTGTTGATATGCAGTTGCTAGGGTACTTGGGGTGGTTGTTAAGGTGTTGCTATTTGGTTGCTAGGGTACCCAGGGTGGTTGCTAGGGTGTTTCTATGTGGTTGCTAGGGTACTCGGGGCGGTTGCTAGGGTGTTGCTAGGTGGTAGTTATGGTACCGGGGTTGTTACTAAGGTGTTGCTAGGTGGCTGCTATCGTACTCGGGGTGGTTGCTAGGGTGTTGCTATACGGTTGCTAGAGTACTCAAGGTGGTTGCTAGGGTGTTACTAGCATGTTGTTAGCATGATTAGCAAGTTATCATCATTTCTCTAGCATGAGTAGCATCTTTCTAGCATGATTAGCATGTTACTGGCGTGATTCTAGCATGGTTAGCAAGTTACTAGCATGATTCAAGCATTATTAGCATGTCACTAGCGTGTTGCTAGCATGTTTTTAGCATTGTCAACATGTTTATATCATGTCTAGCATGTTACTAGCATGTTGCTAGCATGTTTTCAGCAAGATTAGCATGTTACTTGGATGGTTAACAAGTTACTAGCATAATTCTAGCATTATTAACATGTTACTATCATCATTAATCATTAGCATCAGTAAAAAAACAGTTAAACAAAGCAAGTTAAAAACCAGTTAAAACCAGCTAAAACCAGTTGATTCATTAAAAAACAGCTAAAACCAGACTAGGCTAGTTGTCTAGTCTTAGCTGGTTTAAGCTGAAAGTAGCTGGTTTAAACTTGGTTGGTCTTTTAGCAGGTCTCCCAGCTTGACCATCTAAGATCATTAGGGGTACAAGCACAATGGTGTGTGTAGATGATGCAGTTACACAATGGACGTGTCTCTTTTCAAGTAAATTATGAGTACTATTATATGCACAATAAGAAAACAGATAACTAATATAGTGTCCCTTCCTCACTTTTTCAGTAATGTCTGACAACTTGAGAAATATATTGTCAATACCATTAAAATTAAGATAAAAAAGTAATGGTCTATCAGTATTTAGGAGATATATACAGTTTTTGTATACTTAATATTGGGCTTTATTAAAGGTTATGAAAATATAATGAATTTATATGCAGTTTTATTCGGTTACTTAAATGAAACATTTTCTAAGTCTTTGAACAGATCTTAAAGAATTTGCTATCCTGTGGCTCCCTCGTGTGGACATTAGCATTATGGCCTTCATCTCTGAACAAAATTAAGATGAAATTGCCAATATTTCTTGAATGATTACAAATGTTTAATGTTTAGTTTACTGATAATATACTCACATTAAACTCGAATTTACTGATTCTGTATATTATTTCATGCTTTAAGTGTTTAATTTTCGACTTACATTTTTAAGCAGTGATGATTGATTATTATGTGACTTGTTAAATGTTGTTTTTTTTTTTACAATTATAATATATAAACAATGATGAAAAAAGTACAAGAGTTATTTTTTTCATAATATTTTGTATAGACAATTGTTATTTTGCATTGTAATGAAGGATTTTATGACAACAAAAATTGTCATTACTAAAAATTAAACACTAATTTCATTCATATTGTTTTTCAATAGGTCAAGCACCTTTTCATAAATATGGCTGTTTCCAAGGTTTTTTTTTTATTTTTAGGATTTACATTTCAAAAAGTAAAAGACAAGTAGGCTACTTCAAGCTTTTTAAGCAGCTTGTACAAACCCTGGTAATTTTTGTTATAGACCGCTGTAATTGTCGATTCTAACATACAAGGTTATTATGAAAAAAAAATGTAGATATCAGTTAAATTGCGCGATAAACAATTTGCAAACAACAGTATAACAGAGCAGGTTTTAGGTTTGTAGATGTTTAGATGCAGAAATGGAAGAATCCTAAAATATCATTGCATAGTTTTCATTAAATATTGATTCTTGTTAGAGCAATAAATAAATAAATAAATACACAAATAAAAGAAGCCAAGACAAACGAATGATATTCTGGTTTTTATGGATTAACATTGAAGACAGAAAGCAGCTGGTAAATGCGGTCGCTATAATATTCACATCCATCCACCTCCGATTTTTTTCTCAACAGTTTATGTTCACGTGAGACATAAACGAATGTTTTCGATTATATTCACTAAGCTATCATGCATTTTGAAATAATTTTGTCTGTGTTTGTCCAAGAGTAGTCTTTCTTATTGAGAGAAGGAGAGGATGAATGCGGTCCGGAGCGCAAGCGTCCGAGCTGCGACGCCTTGCTCTGCAATTAGACAAAAAATCTCTCACAAGCACTCATAAACACTCATTTTACCTCAATAATATATTGTTCTAAGTGTATTGTCTTCATTCGCTGGAGTGTTTTAATGCAGAAGATGTAAATGATGTAGTTTCTGTATGTAGCCTTTTTGTCCATTCGAGTGTTGAGAAGTCGGCGCGACGCGAGGCGGATGTCAGTGAAACATAAATAAAGCTCACATGCACTCAACTTTGCCCTTTAATATGTTCTTATAGTTATATTCTGTAAATTCACTGGAGTTTTTGCATTCACAAGGCTTAAAGACGTGCAAATACAGAAGTTTAATGAGGACGCTGCAGTCTTGCGATCTCAAGATACCTGACGCAAGGCTTTCAGTTTCACACTAAAACAGCTCACAAACACCTGAATTTAGCTCTTGTTGTGTTTTAATGGGTGGATTGTATGCAATCGCTGGAATATTTCATTTTAAAAGGCTCTAAAACAAGTACAAATGCTGTTGTTGTGAGCAAGTACGGACTGCACTCGCTGATCGGTGCGGTGACAGTTCTCTCGTCTTTCACACTGTTCTCTGGCCAGACAGTAATTCTTAATGAGCCCTGACCCGGTAATAATCAGATATGTTGGTTTAGCTTGTCAGGGTGAATGAAATGTGTATTTATTTGTATTTTGAACCGATTTTAAAGTGAAACTGAGTAAGAGGAGTTATACGACTCTAGAGGAGGGGAATTGCTCGCCCTCGTCAAGCCAACATAATAATAATAAGTTTAAGACGGATTTCAGTAAGTTGGCTTTCTCAAGCCAACTTAATAAGTTTAAGACGGATTTCAGTAAGTTGGCTTTCTCAAGCCAACTTAATAATAATAATAAGTTTAAGACGGATTTCAGCAAGTTGGCTTTCTCAAGCCAACTTAATAATAATAATAATAATAATAAGAAGAAGAAGTTTAAATAGCATTTCAGTAAGTTGGCTTTCTCAAGCCAACTTAATAATAATCACTATAAGTAGCATTTCAGTAAGTTGGCTTTCTCAAGCCAACTTAACTCGATAAAAAAAAAAAAGTTAGTCAAGACAAACTTTAAGTTGGCTTGAGAAAGCCGGACCAGAAAGTTTAAAAAAGTTTGAAAAGTTTAAGAAGTTACTAGCATGTTGCTATCACGTTTCTAGCATGATAAGCATGATGTTAACATGATTAGCCAATTGCTAGCATTTTGCTAGCAGATAGATAGATAGGGTTGTTAAGGTACGCAGGTCGGTTGCTAGGGTGTTGCTATGCGGTTGCTAGGGTGTTCTGGGTGGTTGCTATGGTGCTGCTATGCAGTTGCTAGTGTTTTTGTTTTTTCTGAACACAAATGGTGATTTTGGTCAAGTTTGTCCTGCTGGTTTGTGTTCATACAATATCAGTCAATGGAGCCTGACTTTCAGATTCTTCATGATATTATTTGATGATTCTTTTGAAGCTTCTGAAACTCTGGTTTCATTGACTCATTGTTTGAACAAACCAGCAGAACAAACTTGACCAAAATCACATCCTCAGTCTTTTGGTCTTTCACTAGATGCTCTCACTGGCTCTGGGCTCACTGAGGATGAAGAGACCACAGCAACATCCAGCCCTCATGAGGCAGTAAGAGGTGGAGTGATGGTGCGTTTCATTCATGGCACTGGACCATTTCTAGGAGGCTGAAAATGATGCATCTTCACAGCTCACACCAGTCTGCAGACATTTCAGATCCTGCAAAGATGCTCAAACACAATACAAAAGCAGTAATTTTAACAGCACGATGTTATTTGATTTCTGTATTAGAAGAAACAAAATGATCTTACTTTATACTTTTGTTTCAGGTTTTCCCTTTTTTCCACAAATGCTGCTGTCACCTGCTCCATCACAAAAGCTCTGTATCAAATGCACATATATCAAGAATCAGAAAAGTGCTGTAATAACTATTTTAATTATTGTAATTTCAAACAAACTACACCTTAAAAGATGTTTTATTCATTACTATAGTGTACTCACTCAAAGCATTCAGCATTGCTTCATCAGTTACTCTGCAGCGGATAAACACACAT
>NW_015552575.1:179130-180589 GCF_001515605.1 Sinocyclocheilus anshuiensis
AGGGCCAAATAAGGACAACAGGAACTCAACGGGAACACACACACACGTGACAGATCGCCCCCCTCCAGGACAGCACAAATACCATCGGGGAGGGGGGGCGGGCACTCTGGAGGCTGGCGCAGGACTGGAACGGGGTAGAGACAAGGAGAGCCTCCAGGGCGGAGCAGGGGACACAGGAGGCCATGGCAGATCATCCGTGGCCTTAGCTGGCTCGGCCACGGGTATATGGCCCCCCCCCCAAAAAAAAATTTTCTTGGGAAATCTAGGAATCCTGGGGGCGCTCTCGAGGAGTGGGCACTAGATGGCGCTCTAGAAAGCACTTACGAGGAGCGGGCACTGGAGCGAGCTCTTGGGCTGGAGCCGACACTGGAGCGAGCTCTGGGGCTGGAGCCCTCCCTGGGCTCAACGGCACAATGTTATTTGATTTCTGTATTAGAAGAAACAACATGATCTTACTTTATATTTTTGTTTCAGGTTTTCCCTTTTTTCCACAAATGCTGCTTTCACCTGCTCCATCACAAAAGCTCTGTATCAAATGCACATATATCAAGAATCAGAAAAGTGCTGTAATAACTCTGTTTAAAATTACAATAATTAAAATAAACTACAACTTAAGATTTAAAAGATGTTTTATTCATTACGGTCACGGGTTGCTACTGTGAGGAGCACGGAGCGAGGAACAATGAGACCAGGAGTACAAAAAAAATTTTTTTTCAGGGAATCACACGTAGCACAAGGAGTTGACAAACAATTCCAGACAAGGGAGAACAGAACGGGCTAGAACTAAATAGGGCAGATAACGAGGGGCAGACAGGTGATGGGGATAACTAATAAGGAACAGGTGATACTAATAATGGGAAAAGGAACTGGAAGGACCAAATAAGGACAACAGGAACTCAACGGGAACACACACACACGTGACAGATCGCCCCCCTCCAGGACAGCACAAATACCATCGGGGAGGGGGGGCGGGCACTCTGGAGGCTGGCGCAGGACTGGAACGGGGTAGAGACAAGGAGAGCCTCCAGGGCGGAGCAGGGGACACAGGAGGCCATGGCAGATCATCCGTGGCCTTAGCTGGCTCGGCCACGGGTATATGGCCCCCCCCCCAAAAAAAAATTTTCTTGGGAAATCTAGGAATCCTGGGGGCGCTCTCGAGGAGTGGGCACTAGATGGCGCTCTAGAAAGCACTTACGAGGAGCGGGCACTGGAGCGAGCTCTGGGGATCAGGAGCCCTCCCTGGGCTTGACTGGGGATCAGGAGCCCTCCCTGGGCTTGACTGGGGAATCTGGAGCCCTCCCTGGGCTTGACTGCGGAATCTGGAGCCCTCCCTGGGCTTGACTGGGGAACAGGAGCCCTACCTGGGCTTGACAGGGAATCTGGAGCCCTCCCTGGGCTATACTCGGGAACAGGAGCCCTCCCTGGGCTTAACGGGGAATCAGGAGCCCTTCCTGGGCTG
>NW_015552575.1:180818-192754 GCF_001515605.1 Sinocyclocheilus anshuiensis
CCTGGGCTGAACTGGGGATCAGGGTAGCGCTTACGTGGTGCTAGCACTGGAGGGTGCTCTGGAGGAGCAGGCACAGCAAAGCGCTTTCGAGGAGCTGGCACTGGAGTGAGTTTTGGGGCTGGAGTAGACACTGGAGCGAGCTCTGGAAGGCGATTACGAGGAGCAGGCACTGGGGCCTCATGAACGCATGCAAGGCTTGCCATATTAATGTTAGTTGGGCTTGCCATATTAACGGCCGGTGAACTAGAGTAGGCCGTGGACGGCGGGCTGGTTCTGGCTCGGGGCAGGACGCTCTCCAGACACCGGAGGATTCCTTCCCTCCAGCTCAGTCCCGTGGTGTCTGGGAGGTCGACGGGGCGATGGTAGTTGTTTTCAATTCAGAGAATTAATAGAACAGAGAATTAATGGTGGCGTCATCGAGGGCCGTAGCCACGGCGAGCCTGCAGAGCTCCCAAGAATACGCGACAAAGGGGAGATCTAGGCGAGCTAAGGCGGAGAACCGAGCGGCAATTTCCATAGCCGCTGGGAAAACAAGGAAAACAAAAAAACTTTTCAAAAAGGCGGAAAAAACAAACACGAGGAAAAGTCACCGCTCACTTTTTGTTTGGTCTGGAATTCTGTCACGGGTTGCAACTGTGAGGAGCACGGAACCAGGAGACCAGGAATACAAAACAGAGGAGTTTAATTCTTTTTTTCAGGGACTCACATGTAGCACAAGGAGTTGACAAACAATTCCAGACAAGGGAGAACAGAACGGGCTAGAACTAAATAGGGCAGATAACGAGGGGCAGACAGGTGATGGGGATAACTAATAACAAGGAACAGGTGATACTAATAATGGGAAAAGGAAGTGGAAGGACCAAATAAGGACAACAGGAACATACACGTGACAATTACTATAGTGTACTCACTTAAAGCAGGGGTGCCCAAACTCGGTCCTGGAGGGCCGGTGTCCTGCCGAGTTTAGCTCCAACTTGCCTCAACACACCTGCCTGGAAGTTTCAAGTATACCTAGTAAGAGCTTGTTAATGCAATGTTTTTAAAATTGATTTCATAAAATTAGTATCGAAAAAAGTGTCGTTCAGGAACCGGTATCGAAGTCAAGGTATCGGTATCGGTATCGAAATTTTGAACGATACCCAGCCCTAGTCACCTCTGTGATTTATCTGCTCAATACTGCGTTTACATGTTGAGGTAGTTGCTAATGTGTTAACTCACTTTTTACCCAACACAAATGTTCCTCAATTTATCAGGAGTACTAATGGACAAATTAAATAGATAACTCTTGCTTAGTTACTTCTACTGCGTTTACATGTTGAGGTAGTTGCTAATGTGTTAACTCACTTTTTACCCAACACAAATGTTCCTCAATTTATCAGGAGTACTAATGGACAAATGAAATAGATAACTTATGTTTAGTTACTCTATGTAGATTTGTTTATTTACATTACTTACATTCAGCTAAAGCAGTGTTGACAACAGTGAATTCTACATAATAGTGCACATACATCACTGACTCATGTCTGTTTCATGTTGCAATGTGCTCATCTGGAATTATTTTCCTGGCTCATATTAAATAGACATTTAATCGTCTTTAAGATGTATAAGGTTTATGTAAATTCACTTTGGTGACGTGTTCGCTATACACAATACATCGTGTTTGCTATACACAATAAATCGTGTTTTTACAGAAAAAAAATCACAAATATACTGTAACATTACTCTCTAGCGTCTTACACCTTAAGCAAATCAACAGTTTACTATACAGTAGCTCAACAAATATGATTTTAACACAAGGAACCGTGTTTTTGGTTTGTATTACTCACATTTGTAAACAACCTCGTCGCTGTTCTCCGTCACGTTCGATGATGACGTATTGATCTCCCGTGGAGTCCTGGGATTAAAAGTATCCATCGATGAACACTTCAGAATCTGGGCTGAAGAAGTAGGACATCCGGGGATTTCTCGTCTCCTCTTTTATGAATAATGCGGTTTCGGACATACTATGGTCACATACTCTTTTTTCCCTACTATATAGTAGGTAAGTAGGCATATTAGAACGCTAATTAAGTATACGTATGTCCGAGTCTTGCGAGAATTAGTGCAATTCTCGCCTACTCTTTTATGAATACAGAGGATTCAAACATACTTATTTGCTTGCCTACTGCTTTTTGCCTTCTATATAGTAGGGAAGTATGCCATTTCGGACGCAGCCACTGACAGACAGCGCAAGCGTTGAGAATTGTTGTCATGTAGTTAAAGTATTGTAAGGCCAAAAAAAAATAAAAACCATAAATTATTGTTTGCTTTACAAAATGTCCTTTAGACGACGATACAAATGATATCTATCTGTACCGGTTTCGAAAAGTACAGAGTGGTACAGAGAGCACCATTTATGAACACTGAACACACTATATATTTTCTTATAGTATCCTATAGTTAATACTAAATTATGATATAGTATACATTAATAAAGTGTAGTGTACTATAATAAACTACAGTATACAGTATTACTATAGTAAAAACTTAATTTTACTACAGTTACAAACTCACTATAGTTAATACTATAGTATGCTGTAGTATAAATTAACAAAGTGTAGTAAATACTATAATGTACTACAGTGTACTACAATTTACTACAGTTTACTATAGTAAATACTAGGGCTGCACGATTAATCGCATGCGATATTTAACGCCATTTTATGAACTCACTTTAGTCAATACTATAGTATGCTATAGAATAAGTCAACAAAGTGTAGTAAATACTATAATATACTGCAGTATACTGTAATTTATTACAGTTTACTATAGGAAATACTACAGTATTTTTTTTTTTCATGTGGGAGATTTTATGGAGCCCAACTATTGTTTTGTCCGACTTAATAATCAGACTTTGTTGATGCTTTATCTTTCAATAAACAACTCTCAACTACATGCTCACTCACGTCTCTGCCAATCTCGTTCTGTTCTCGTGATATCACTACACTACATCCCTCTATAAAGAACTTAAATACCACCAAATAACAAATTATCTTCAAAATAAAACATCTTTGTTACTATTACTCAAAACATATTTACTATGTTTACATATTATAAACATATATATTATATATTAACAGAAGAACTTTGTGACTCTTCTGAGGAATCTGACTTGACCCGTGTCTCTTGAGTTCTTTGATCACTTTGTTTTTCTGCAGGTTCTGGCATGCTGATCTCCAATTGAATGGGTACATGACACATATGCTTCACATTTCTCACAATCCTAGAGCCTCAGCAGTACATAGTGAGTATTTCTATACTTAGAGTCAAGCTTGCCATCTTCCATACTCGCCACCAGTGTTGGGCAAGTTACTCTGAAAATGTAATCAAATGACTGATTACTCCTTTTAAAAGTAATCCCGTTACTGTTCTGATTACTTTATTTCAAAAGTAATTAGTAATTAGTTACATTACTAGTTACGTTACTTTTTTCCCCCATGAAATGTATGAAATCCCATCATACACGCTCCCGATAAATATTTGTTATTAAAGCATCAACATTCACAGAACACTGTTATTTTTAACTAAAGCAAGCGGCTGCTGCGTGCATGGTTTGGCATGGCAGAATGCCAGCAAAGAGCGCTGCATTTATAATCTCTAAAAGACATCTCAGTTCATCGCAATCTCACAAATCTCTGTTATAACACAATAAATATATGCATAATGAATCTTTCATAATGTCTACAATTCGTGTGTTATAATGAGAGGATTCGTGAGCACGCAAATTTCAGCACTGCATTGCTCAACGCTGCAAACACGTGTTATAGCCTAAATAGAAACTCTGCATATGCTTGCACCTGTTCATCGTTTATATTTTATATAAAATTATATAAAAATAATTTAATTTTTATATTAAAAATATAAATTATTATATGTTGCTTTTGTGCAATAGATGAATAACAATTTATTTGTTTTAGATATTTTATGTTTAGATATTTCTATTTTGCAGGAGTCCCGCAAATCATTTTATTCTCCTGCACACACGCACACACACACGAGTGTCTACCCGCCCGCAGCAGCACTCGCCCATCTTGTCCCGCACTGCTACATTCTTTTTACAATCTCTAGATTATAAAACAATAATGAATCTTTCATAATGTCTACAATTCGTGTGTTATAATGAGAGGATTCGTGAGCACGCAAATTTCAGCACTGCATTGCTCAACGCTGCAAACACGTGTTATAGCCTAAATAGAAACTCTGCATATGCTTGCACCTGTTCATCGTTTATATTTTATATAAAATTATATAAAAATAATTTAATTTTTATATTAAAAATATAAATTATTATATGTTGCTTTTGTGCAATAGATGAATAACAATTTATTTGTTTTAGATATTTTATGTTATTTTGTGGGAGTACCGTGAATCATTTTATTCTCCCGCATCTCGCACACACACACGAGTGTCTACCCGCCCGCACCAGCACTCGCCCATCTTGTCCTGCGCTGCACTCTGTTGCGTCGGGTCTCGCGGGAGCAGGTCTCTAATCCACTGGCACTTGTCTCGACAGTGCGTGTGCTACATCCTTTTTACAACCTATAGATTATAAATCACTGCATTCTGTCAGCAATGTAACGCGGCAGTAACGTATAGAGACCTCGGCTTGTAACTATACTCTAATTACAATCTTTTTAAATAATAACGCATTAAATTACTCTAAAAAAGTAAATAAATTAAATTACTAAAAAAGTAATCAAATTACAGTATGCGTTACTAAGTAATGCATTACTGCCCAACACTGTTCGCCACATGTCTACCAACCTAAAGTTGTGTTCTTTGGCTCTACTTGGCATGTCTGCATACAGTTTTATTTTTTCTTTGTAGCTTTTATGATGACTTTCAATGTCTTGTTTCTCTTTTCTCTGTGACGAGGCTAGGTAACTTTGTGCATACATCTCCTCCAAACATCAGAGAAGCTGGAGTATCACCTGATGCTCTGTGTGGTGTAGATCAATAGGCTTTCTTCAGATAGCGATAAAATCTTTCTATTTTACTGTTACTTTTGGGATAGTAAGGTGAAGCAGTGATGTGCTTTACTTCACTAGTTTTCAGAAATGCCTCGAAGATTTTCCTACAAACTGCTTGCCATTATTAGTCACTACCTCTAAGGGATACACAAATCGGGCAAAGATTTTCATAATTTTCTTGGTAACAGTCTCGGAAGTTATGTCATCAATAACTGCTGCTTCATGGTATGATGTGTAGTAGTCTATAACAGTTAGTATATAGACATTCTGAATAGTATCCACCAAATCAAAACCTAGCTTGGTCCAGGGTCTAGGTGGAAGCTCTAACAGATGCAGTGATTAATCTTCATGCAAGGGTTGATTCAGAACACACACGTTAAAATTTTTGATCATTCCTTCTACATCCATATTCTACATCATACATCCACATTAGGCCAATATAATTTACTTCTCAAAAGTGTTTTGTGTGAATTATACCATGACGTGTCTCGTGTGCTATTTTCAAAGCTTGTTGGATCTGTGGAAAAGGGAGAAGTATCCTGTGTCCCCCGCAGTAAGAGACCATCATGGGTTGACAATTCTTTTGACCATCGTTTGTATGCCTGTAAGCTTTCAGGAAGTGTAGCAGTGTAGCTGTCTCCACTATGGAAATCAGTTGTGTCAAGGTAGTATCTGCCATTGTAGCACTTTTAAGTTCCTCAAGATTCAAGGCTTGAACATCCATCATATTTACAGCAAGCACTCTATCTGTCAGAAACCGGCTCGCATATGCCACAGATTTCTTTGCTCCATCTTCTTGTGTCTGAAGCAAAACCGCTCCAAGTCCGATTGGATTTGCATCACTGATTACAAACGTTGGAGCATTTATGTTAAAGTATTCTAGCATGGCTCACTAGTCAATTCCTTTTTCAGTCCTTTAAATGCATTTTCTGCTTCAGATGACCACTGCCATTCTTGTCCTTGTCTCGTAAGTTTTCTGAAAGGCTCAGACAGATTTGTGTAATTGGGCACAAACTTCATAAAAAATCCACAAGTGCCTAGAAACGAACGTAACTGTGAAATTTTTAGGCCTGGGAGCGTTACAAACTGCTTCAACCTTTCGTTGATCTGGTTTTATTTAGTCCGTTGTGATGACATTACCTAAAATCTCAATCTGCTTAAGTCAAAAGAAACATTTTTCCTTATTCAAGGTCAGTCCCTTTTCCTGAAATCTTTGAAAAACTTTTCTCAGTCTTTGTTCCAGCTCCTTTTCATTTTCAGCAAATACAACCACATCTTCCATGTAGCACACCACACCTGAATGAGAAGAATGTTGGACACCCACTCAGATCCTTTGTGGATTTCCTCTATTATTCCATCTTACAGCATTTTATCCAGCTCCTGATTTACAGACTCTACCATTAGATAAGGTACTCTCCTTAAAGCTTGAGCTACAGATGCGACCTTTTCATTCACAGAGATTTTATGGCTGTAACCTTTGATTTGTCCCAGTCCATTAAAAAAGACTGACATTCAGCTTCCAGTTTCGAAAATCTTTCAGATGAATTTTCAGTTGCACTGACCTGGTCTGCTGGTATGAGACAGTCAAAGCAGGACTGTATTCCCAACAGCGGCTCTACCTTTCCTTTGATTGCAAAAATGTAATCTTTTGTGTCATTACCCTTCCATTCAAAATGAGCTTCAAAAAATCCCACACAGTGAAGAGGGTGCATCTGTGCATGGGCGTAGAATTTTCTCTTGGTTTGTTTTAGTTTGACTCTTTGTGCAAACAGCCTTCGATACAGTTCTTCTCTAATTAAATTTTTTCCACTTCCTGTATATATGATCATCTTCAATCTTTGTCCATGAACTCTTATGGTCTCTTTTCCTTCTGGGTCAATTGAATACACAAATTCATCAGAATCAGAATTGTCAGTTTGCGAACGTCCCTATTTCATCTCTGATCTGCCATTTCCATAACAACACTTGCAAAATCCAGTCGCCCATGTGTGGCCTTTTATCATCAGACCTGGCACCTTGTGACTCAGACAAAGGAAAAATTTATCTAAAATATAAACCTATGGATTTTAAAGGAGATGTGGTTATTCCTTAAAATAAAATCCCTTAATTTAACTGTGATAATGAATGCAAAGACCATGTTTTGTTAATTGATATTATGATCTTTTTTTTTTTTTGCTATAGTAAAAATAATAGATTTGAATTAATTGTAAAATGAAGTTAATGTTAAAAATTAATAACTTTAATTTCTGGAAAAAAAAATAAAGGAGTAACTTCTGTAATTAAAGATGTCATCAAATCACGAGTCTGTTTTCAGCAGTTACTGTAGGCTATCATTTAAACATCAAAAACATGATACCTTTCAATAATAATTGAATGTAGTGTAAGGAATTTCAGCTCAGGTTTTCGGAGGGAATCGAATCTAAATGATTCAGAGTCAACCTGATTACTGATTCAAAATGTATAGCTTACACTTCATCAACTATTCGTCCAGCGTCTAGTAGAATTTAGTGTATCTTACCAATTCTGTTTGTACTACTCTGTGGCCAACGATAATAATACAAGATTGGTATTTGTGTTAACTATGTCAAGGTAACAAGATCTGGGCAAAGTTTTAACTTTAAAATACACAACACAAACGGAGTTCTGAGGAAGTCCCAAAATTCTTGTTACTAGTTCCTAGATCGCAACCTGAGAAAAGCACAAAAGCAGAGCCTTGGCTTATATTTACTGCTTAAGATCAATTCAGCACCAGTTTTCCAGCTAGTAAGGAGACCTTGTTTGTTTACTTGCGTTTGAGTTGAGAGTTGAGAGGGGTTTTCCCAAGAGGGTCTAGCTGCAGCCTTGCGCTTGGACTCTCAGACATGCATTCTCAGGCTTGCACTCTCAGACACTTGCACTTCCGCTAGCGACGTCACTTGCAGTCTTTTTTATTTTTTATTTTGTTCTATTTATTGATGACTTTTTGTTTGAATCTCTCAACATTTTACAACAGTAGCCAGGTGGTGAAGACAAGAAAAAAGAAACTAAATTACAATGTCACTTGCAATCGCCACAAATGGTGCGTGTTGCCAATTGAGACAAGAAGCTGTGGTGGTGATTAAACGATTAAAACTAATTTTATACTATAGCATACAGGGTCCTGCAAGAAAAAGACAAGACCCGCAAATCCGTCGCCACAGAACAGCAGAATATAACTAATTTAGTACTGTAACCTACAGGGTCCTGCAAGAAAATGACAAGACCCGCAAATCCGTGGCTACAGAACAGCAGAATATGAACGCAATGCGCAAAGTCTCTCGTTAAGCATTTTCCTCTTGTAGAAAAACATAAACACTTAACATGGCGTAATGTATTAAGATACATTAAGTTCAATTAAAAGATCAAATTCGATATATAGTTATTATTGAATGTACTACAAGGCAAACAGATGGCTATGAACACAATGGGCAAACTTTCACTTTTCAAAACGCTTAATGTTGTATAATAACGGATGATAAAGACAATACAGTAGCCTATATGTCTTGTTGTTGACTCAAAGTATATACAGAACAGCAAATATGAACATGCATTTTGAAATGCATCAAGTGATTTGAAAAGGATGAACTCCGTACAGGCAAGCAGACGAGCCCAGAACATATTAGTTATGTATATTAATAATGTAGAGGAGCATATTGAGTTTGGCCTTTTTAGTCCATTATGCTTCTTGTCTTCACCACCTGGCTACTGTTGTAAAATGTTGAGAGATTCAAACAAAAAGTAATAAAAAATAGAACAAAATAAAAAAATAAAGCCTGCAAGTGACGTCGCTAGCGGAAGCGCAAGTGTCTGAGAATGCAAGCCTCAGAATGCAAGTCTGAGAGTGCAAGTGCGAGGCTGCAGCCAGACCCTTCTCGGTTTTCCTCGTTGGCTAGTCTCCAGCAGAGGGGAATCACAGCGTTGCTGATTGGCTGGCGATCTTCCTTGGATGACGTCGTTGGGATTCACTCACGGTGAATGGGTGGTTGCCTGGTTACGTAGTAGCTTCGGAAGTTCGTCTGAGAGAGTCTGAGTTTGCAAGACTTTGAAGATTTCTGCAGAGTCACGAAGCTTCAACGAAGTGTTTGTTACTGGATGACCCAATCGCTTGATGGTGCAGCGTGTGAGCGCAAATTGGAGCGCAGTCGAACACAGGCGAAAAAAGCACTGAATCGGTTCTTGACATTTGATTTTAAGCGAGCCAATTTGGTCCATCCCAGAAGCGATTGTCCCAATCAGCTGTTGCAGGGCTTAGCGACGCCCTGCAAGGTTCCTCTTCATGCATAAATTAACATGATGCTTCAATTTAGCACGTGGGGAAATATCTTTGCAGGTTGCCATGTATATTTCCGTGCATAGCGATTACGAGGTATCTCAACTATATGTTGTGAAAGAACACTTTAGTCCTTGATACAAAAGATCTCTGTTGTCTCCTGATTGGATTAGTGTTTCATCACTCTTTCGATTCTTCTGATGAGATAACGACAAGGCGTTGACAGGAAATCGACCCAGACCATTGGTGTCATGTGATGGTGTGATTAGTTTGAACCTCATGATGGTTTGGAGGGGGAAGATCTTTAGATTCTTCTGGAATGTGTCTGTTCAATAGCTCACGAGGTGGCCTGCTCGAACGAAGGTCCTACAGTTTATTAGGTCCTATGTATTCCCCATGCATGAAGAAAATAAGGTTGAATCCTAGGAGCTCTAAAATAATGTCAGTGTCGACTGATGAATGCAGCCAAGGAAAACATGAAGAAAAGAAAAGGACATTGCTGGAATATAAAGTTTATTAAATTTGATTAAAAGTTTAAAACATTTGCTTGTTTTTGTTCTCCGTTGTGTATGGCTGCTGACGTTATGTGAACACTTTAGAAGCTAGCATGTAAAGCTGAAATTAGCTATTATGTTTATCTAATATCGACAAATATTGAACTTAAATATTGAATTTCCATATGGCAAATACACACTGAGACTCCTACATGTGGCAAAAAGCCTATTTGGTACAGCCTATCTTGATATGTGCACAAAATTTCGGACCTTGTTCTAGATCCAAATTGTCATCAGTCTTTACAAATCTTTTTTCAACGAACAAATGATACTCCTAGACATTTAAAATAGGGATGCACCGATACCACTTTTTCCAGTACTCGCCCGATACCGATACTTTTATTTTTGGTACTTGCCGATACCGAGTACCGATACCAATATTTTATTGCATTTGTAAATTTTTATAATATTGGGTACAGAAACCAAAAGAGTATGTATAATGTTAGTTGGTTAACTTCATTTATCAAATAGATACAGTCAAACCAAAATTTATTCAGACACCTTCAACATTTCTCACATTATCACAGTTTATTCGCTATAGCTTAGAAAATGGTAATAAAATATAACAAGAACTCAAAGTTAAACTGTGTCAGAACACTTTCCAGTGATGTCTATGAGAAAGGTATATTCACTCGACAAGCTCGTGCATCTGCGCTGCTGCGCGCTCAATCCACTCAGAGCGCTTTGTTTATCAGCTCGCGCACATCAGCTATACAGACGTTAATACTGAAAGTTTAACATTATATTCATTGCATAAATATACTTCGTAGACATCCTTAATCTCTTATAACTCTATTCTGCTGTCTGTTGTTCTGTTGTAGGTGTTTCTTTGTCTGAATATGGCACTGATCATATGCTGTGTGGTATCGGCGTTTGGTATCGGGCATTTTAACGAGTACGAGTACAGAAGCTCAGTATCGGGCCCGATACCGATACCAGTATCGGTATCGGTGCATCCCTAATTTAAAATCATAAAACTACTGAATGTGTTTATTTTGTTGTTTTAGCTGAGAAGCCAATGGGAAGAATTGCCATCGAACTCACCTCACATCTGACAACCAGAGACGCACAAACACGGAAAGAACACTGCATCTTTACAATTGTTCAATTAAAATAAACGTATTTTGCTCCTGTTTGTTTTCTTTGGTTATACTAAAAGTAAAATAAATTGACATAAAGAGGACTTAAAGCAAAAGTCCCCTAAACATCCTGAATGGCCGCTGGACGTCCTGTGAACGTCCCCTTGAACGGCTGAGGCAGAGCCAGGGGCTTGACAGACTGAGGTGGAGCCGGAGGGAGCGACAACAAAGGAGGAGCCGGAGAGAAGGAGCCTGACAGAATCAAAGGGTTGAGGTGTAGCCGAGGCCCGAAGTCTGTGTCGGAGGCAGAGCGATGACTGACCAAGGCTGGAGGGACGAGTGAGCCCAGTGGAACCTGAGGGGTGATTGACAATGGTGGATGCCTCAACAGACCTACGTGGAGTCATGGGCTCAGAGGCTTAAGGTGGAGAAGGAGGATCCGAGCACAATGGCCGAGTTGAGGATGGGGAAGTATTAGGCAGAGCCAGGAAACTGGATGAAGCCAGCAAAGGGGGAAGGTCTTGTGATTGGGATAAGGTGACCAGATTTCTCAAATGTAAACTAGTGACATTTCCTAGTTCAGTGGTCAAGGTTTCATATGCTGCTATTAAAATGAATGAGTAGGGATTCAAGTGTGAAGCACTGAAACCCTATTGGAATTGTAAGGATTTTTTAAATTATTACTCCGGGCAAGGCACAATACCTTTATTATTAGCTTTTATTATTGGTAACAAGGCAGTTTAAAGGGGTGGTTCAATGTTTTTTTTTCTAGGCTTGATTGTGTTTATGGGGTGCAGTCTAATATGTGTTAATGCTTCGTTTTTTAAAAAAACGCATTATTTTTCACATAATTCACCTTTATTCCACACAGCTCTGTCCCTTCTCTGAGAAACGCGCTGATCATTTCCTGCTTTTATGAAGCCCCGCCCCCAGAAATAGGCGATGGGCTCTGATTGGTTAGCTGGCCCAGTGTGTTGTGATTGGCTAAACCGCCTCTAGTGCGCGT
>NW_015552575.1:197960-198191 GCF_001515605.1 Sinocyclocheilus anshuiensis
CAGGAGGCCTGTTCTGCCTTTCTGAGGTGTTAAGATGCATTTCGGGGGAAGGGTCCAAAGGCCCTCATATGGCTTGTTAACTGAGGGGTGTTACAGATCATTTGTTAAATATTACTAAAAATATATATATTGTGTGTCTGATTGGTCCATACGCTACATCAATTTCCTGCTTTTATGAAGCCCCTCCCTCAGAAATAGGCGATGGGCTCTGATTGGTTAGCTAGCCCAGTG
>NW_015552575.1:198657-198884 GCF_001515605.1 Sinocyclocheilus anshuiensis
GGATATATTTCCTCTAGTTTTCTCTTCCTCTTCTCTAAAGCAGCGCAGCATGGCCTCGCTCCCTTTGCTGCCTTTGCTGCCGGGTGGGGTTTATCTGGGTTTGTGATGTCACGAACCCGGGAAGTAACTCGTTGTAGTCCCTACCAGCCATTTTTGTAGGCATTAAACTGCCAGAATTTTAAAAGACGATATCTCCGTTTGCATTGAACTTTCAGCTTCATAACTTT
>NW_015552575.1:201260-206075 GCF_001515605.1 Sinocyclocheilus anshuiensis
TGATTTTGAAACTTGTGAATCCATTAGAATCGTTAGAAGACAGAATCGCGATTCATATATGAATAGATTTTTACGTGCACCTCTAGTTTTCTCTTCCTCTTCTCTAAAGCAGCGCAGCATGGCCTCGCTCCCTTTGCTGCCTTTTTCCGAGGGTGGGGTTTATCTGGGTTTGTGATGTCACGAACCCGGGAAGTAACTCGTTGTAGTCCCTACCAGCCGTTTTTGTAGGCATTAAACTGCCAGAATTTTAAAAGACGATATCTCCATTTGCATTGAACTTTCAGCTTCGTAACTTTGCAGATATTGTTTATGCTCAAACAGCAACATTACACACTAACTAACGTTAAAAAAGTGAAATCGCAATCAACCACCCCTTTAAGCCATTAACTTTGTAAACACATAAAACAAGACACTATTCTTTAAATACAAACAAACAATGCTTATTGAACTATTCTAAGCACGTCAACTAAAACATGTAAACACACATACAAACAAACACACACTTTTTTTTTGCACAGTAGACAGTACAACTGATTTTTTTTCTTACAATTTTGAGAAATGGCTTATAGGTTCTTAGCTCCTGCTAAAAGCTCATTTAATATTTATATTGCTCTGCAAACAATTGCTCTGAACGATCACAGAACTGGGGGAAAAGGATTAATCTATGCAGACCAATCCCCATCAGATCATCAGTTAAAAAAATATAGTGAAATACAATAAGGTTATATCTCTCATGCAGAGACACAAAGTCATTCATACTGATTGTCAAATGAGACCCAGGTGAGATTAAAAATCTTTTATGTTTCTCCCCCAAAGCTGTGAGCTAAATTAAAAAGTGTTTACAGAGGCTTCTGGCTCAATCCTCAAAAACAATAAGGGATTGTGCAACTAAGATATTGCTACTGAAGATGTACCCACAGCCAAGACTGAAGTGTTATGCAATATAAAAGTGATATGTAATTATGGCAGGTAACTTTTGCAGAATTATTAGATAAGAGACCAAACATCTCTCATAACTCCTTACTCACCAGTTCAGATGTTGTGACACCTAATTACTGTAGATTGTACTTTGATCAGAATAAGATGTATGAATGCAAAACATGCTTATATAAAAATGCACCCAAAAATGAGCATTAACATTATTTTAAATAAATGCCAATTCATACTGCACCAACAGATGCAGACCAATCCCAACAGCCGACCGAGTACAGTATGACACTACTCAAATGTTCCAAGACACAACAAATGCCAATTCAACATGTTCAGTTCGCAAAAGCAAGCACCGACCAATGGCAACAGACACTGACAGGGGTAACACACTGGTCCGATGAAACCCAACGTTTGTTGGACCAGTGTGTTACCATTTCTGGTTGTCCGCATCTGTCAGTGCAGTGTGAATTAGCCCTAAATTAATAATGTACATTGATAAATCATGCACAGTAAGACCAGAAACATGTAAATATGGTAAATTCTGATTTAATGTTGACTTTAACAAATTTCTGAATGCCTGTACTATTTGTGCCAGTTTTGGATTTATACTGTCCTAAGGATTGTGTTAAGGCACAAAAATCTGATTGGTTAAACACTTTGTAATGCCAAGTGGATGACTGTATACTATGCTCATACACTTCTAATGTTTAGTCAGAAAGCTTTCTCAATATGCCTGCACATTAATTTTCAAACTGTTTATATGTGGAAGTCTTTATTATGTTCAAGTAGCATAAGCTGAAGTTACCCTTTGAAAGAGACTAGCCAATTGTGTCAGTATAAATAAACAGCATTGTACTTTGAATATTGCATTAAAAATCTGTTGCATATTGAATGGATATTATAATAATAGACAGAACCTACTGTGAATCAGAAAAGCTATGAACTTTGAAAGTTAGGCCCCACATCTTGAATGGATCTCTTTTGCTCTTCAGCAAACTACAGTGAGTAACTTCAATAAGCCATCTGGAATTGGTTCTGAAATGGAGATATTTACTGTAATTTGCCATGCTTTTAAATCCAGCATAATAGTCCTCTAATATAAATGTTTTTCATTTCTTTTCCATCTACGTTATGTTTGCCAGGTATTTTCTTGCAGTAGTATTGTTATCTAAGATGCTGATGAAAATCCATAAATAGTTCAGCACCTGAGGGGGAGAGAGGGCAAGCTGGTTTGAGTCCGTGTAGGCTACATTTAGTATAGCTCATAACATTTTATTCAATAATAATGGTTCAAGGAAAACTGTCAGTGTCTACACTAATGAAGCTTTGGCTGAGGTTTTTACAGAACAGATGAGCAGTCTAGACATTTGTTTATTTTTTTAACACCCAGGCTGGTTTAGGGAGGGGAAGATGTTTCTTAACAAACAGATTTAGTGTAAAATTTCCATAATACCATTCTGTTTATTAGTTATGCATTAATATTTTATTGTACACATTTACTGTATATTCCTATCAAACAATCATTGCTCCTAACTGTGACCTATACTTCAAGAATCAAAGTGACAAGTTTTAAATTATAATATTCAAGCCCTTGACCTTAGTCTTATCTAATAGAGCATATGTAACATCTTATTAATAGTTGTCAAGTTAAATTTTGCTTTCAGTTACCTTGGACTTTTAGTTTGTTTTCCTGTGTCTCATTCCTATACAAGTAATTTGTAATTTGAAAATACAAAAATACATACAATATTTACAAGCAATCATTTGAAGTGCAATAGACAGTGCCATTACAGTAGAGTAAGATACAACACATTTAGTGGAGTTAGATACACACATAAGAGAAAGAGAAGCGCTTTCCCCTCCTTACTTATAAACAACATATTCTTTAACCCTAACACTAGACACTAAAATATTATTGGAAATAATATTAAAGTAATATAGCCAGGATGGAGTCTATTTACTTCAGCTTAATAATTTATTCTTCATATTGTAAAACTTTTAATTTAAGAAGACACACAAAACTGACCTCCCACAGACAGAAAACTTTCTATCTATCTTTCTATCTTTATCCATAAGAGATGGGCAGTATGACCAAAAAATCTATTTCATATAATGATGTATATCACAATATAGCTATTTTTTTTAATTTATGTGAACTTTATTAGTAAAAATAAGCACAAAGATGCAAATACCAAACAATAGGATTAATTTAGTAAAGATTTAAATGAAATTGAAGAGATTAAGAGATGATATTATTATAAGATCATTTATGTTATTCATAGTTGTCTAACAGTAGCATTTTAGTAAGAAATAACAGAAATTGAATAATCAAAAGTAATATAAAAATGCATAGTCTTTACTCTATGAATTAAATGTAGATTGATCATTGTTAAAGCTACTTAAGTAGTGGGTTCTTTTCTCTTTTTCTTATTGTCTGATTACAATTAAGGATATAAAGAGCAGCAGGTATGTTGTCACTTTAAGACGCATACATGGATCCAGTATATCGATCCATATTTCTTCTAATTTCTTATGTTCACTTAAGACACCACCGACTGTGTTTACGTGAATACCATCAGCCATGTCTATGCTTTATTTTTTCATTCATGTTGCTTTATCGCTCCAACGTGTCAAAAATTAAACAGTCCTATTTACAAAAATTAAGCAGCAGCTATTTATAAATTGCTATTTTCTTCTGTCCTGTAATGACATTCAGTGAGCAAAATCTGATAGTATAGTACATACTTAAAGGGATAGTTCACCCAAACATGGAAATTCTGTAATTAATTACTCACCCTCATGTTGTTCCAATCTCCTAAGACTTTCATTCATCCTCCGAACACAAATGAAGATATTTTAAATGAAATCAGAGAGGTTTCTGTTCCTCCATTGACAGCAACTTTCACGTCGAAGGCCAGAAAGGTAGTGAAAACATTATGGAAATAGTCCATGTTACTCCAGTGGTTCAAAAGGGAAATGTATATAAATAATTACAGTTAATTATGATTAATTACAATGATTTATATCAGCTGCCAGTAGTAACTGTAGCAGAATTAAATTGCCATCAACCAATCTGTTCGTCCAGCGAACATTCAGTGTAAGTTCATATCAACTCTAGGAAAGGATATTTCCGTGGCCACAGAAATACAATGCATTAGAGCATGTAGTAAGGATCAAAATCGAAAAGGGACATTAATTTGCAAGGCAGAATCAGAAACTCATGTAATTTGTGCACAAGAGTTTTATTTGTTCTGACTCAATGGTGATTGGGAGTTTCTTCCCAATTGAAAGTGAAAAAGAGCTAAGAGATACATCAGCTGAGATCCTAGGATCTTTGGTGAATGGAAAGTCAAGGCCGGAGCCTGGTGCAGACTTAAGATTTGCAGGAGCGTTCTAGCTCACATCCTCATCTTCTCAGAATCTAACAGAACCGCAGACTGACTGACTATGTGTTGGAACCCACCGGGCACGCCCGCACCGACTCAGGCTCTCCACACGGGCCGCAATCAGAGAGTTTTAGAGTTTTAAATGACTTCATGACCACAGACGTGAGAGTGACAGGTCTGTAGTCGTTAAGTCCAGTGATTTTGTTTTTTTTGGGGACCGGAATGATAGTGGAGCGTTTGAAGCAGCAGGGAATGTCACACTGCTCCAGTGATCTGTTGAAGATCTGTGTGAAGATGGGGGCCAGTTGATCAGTGCTGACTTTTAGACAGGCGGGTGAAACACCGTCTGGAGCTGAAGCTTTCTAAGTCTTCTGCTTTCTGAAGACCCGGTTCAAATCCTCTACACAGACCCTAAGCGCAGGTTGAATGGTGGGGGAGGCAGGAAGTGGGGTTGCAGGGGGGGGTAGGTGAATGTGTGAAGTGCAGATCAGATTGGGGG
>NW_015552575.1:206357-212280 GCF_001515605.1 Sinocyclocheilus anshuiensis
ATCGGCAGTAAATCACATTCAGATCGTCAGCCAATTGTTGATTCTCTGTAGGGGTGGAGTCTTGTACTTGTTACTCAGACCAGTCCATACTGACGCCAGGTCGTTTGATGAAAATGTTTTTTTTTCAGCTTTTCAGAGTAGTTTTTTTAGCCACTCTGATCTCCTTTGTTAGTCTGTTTCTGACCTGGTTGTACAAGAGTTTATCTCCACTTCTGTAAGCATCCTCTTTGGCGTGATGAAGCTGTCTGAGTTTCCAAGTAAACCACGGTTTATCATTATTGAATGCTAGGAATGTCCTGTTAGGGATGCACATATCCTCGCAGAAACTGATATATATGAAGTTACAGTCTCTGTGAGCTTGTCCAGATCGGTGGCTGCAGCTTCAAAAACACTCCAGTCAGTGATGAACCAGGCAGTGATCAGAGAGCCCCAAAGCTGCCCAATGGGACAGAGTGATATGCATCCTTTATTGTGGTGTAACAGTGATCCAATATATTACTGTCTCTGATGGGACATGTAACGTGCTGTGCAAATAGGAGAGATTTGATTTGTTAAAATCTCCAAGAATTATTAAAAGAGAGTCCGGGTACTGTTACTCCATTTCAGTTATTTGTTCCCATTTCAGTTATTTGTTCAGCCAGCTGTTGAGAGTCCGGGTACTGCTGCACTCACACACGCGTCTGGAGGGATGTAAACATTCACAAGAAAGAGGAAAACTCCCGTGGCGAGTAGAAAGGTTTACAGTTTATGAAGATTGCCTCTAATTTAGGAGAGCATATATTTTTCAGAGTTCTTACATCTGAACACCAACTTTCGTTGATATAGAAACACAATCCACCACCTTACGTTTTCCCCGTTAACTCCGCGATGCGATCCGTTCTGAACAGCTGGAAGCCCGACAGATGTAGCTCGTTATCTGGAATGGCTTCACTCAACCAGGTTTCAGTGAAGCACAATGCAGAGTTTGAAAAGTCCTTGTTGATGCGGGTGAGGAGAAAAAGTTAATCCGTTTTGTTAGGAAGGGAACGTACATTTGCAAGATGAATGTTTCAGAGCGCAGTTCGAAATCTGAGCTCGCTGAGCTTAAACAGCGTGCCGGCGCGTTTCCCTCGTCTGTGTCTGTATGCACAGTTGAACAACAACGCTGTACCTCCGACTGTCCAACAAATGTCTGAATAATCAAAAACCAGAAATATATTGTCTGGGATGTGTTGCTTAATATTGCGACCGACTTTACTTTCATATTGTGACGTACTTCTGAGAGAAACGGAATATTGAATGAGAAAAACAGAGGGCTTGTTTTTTTCTACTGCTAACTGATTGGATGTAGTAAAGTAGGCGTTACATTCAGAAATGGAGGCAGATTTGGAGGGCCGTTTTAAGGATGTTATGCTCAAGCCCAAGCCGTCAAACTGACTTCATCAGAGAAGGTCCGTCATTTCAGAGGGGAGGTGCATTTTCAGATTTGGATTAAAGATTACGAAGACCAGAATTTTTTTTTTGTGGATTGACTTGCATGGATGAATTATTCACCACAAAAATAGAAGATAAATATAGTCAAAATAAATAAATATAGTCAATTTTGATTTCATGTGTACTTTAAGGAGTTTGTCTCTGGTAAAACTTATAGAAGAAGAATGACTAAACACAGAACATGCAAACAAAAACAGCAGAAGAATTGCGGAGCTCAGTGCCATGGTGTCACGGAAACACCAGGCTCTTCCACTCATCAGCGATCCCAATCACCGGAGTTCTGATCACCCGCACCTGACCGTCTTTCACTAATCACCAGCACCACAGTATAAGAGCACACAGTTCTCACAAACACATTGTCTGGTCTCCATTGTGGAAAAGGACTCATTGCTCATGCCAAGCTACTTACCTGAACTCTTGTTCCAAGTCTCCCGATCTCCTTCGTCTTCTCACGCTCACCAAAACCTGGTAAGAGATTATACTGTCATCAGTATCCTTGCTGAACTCAGTAAAGACTCCTTATCTGCCATATCCTACCTGCTTCTGCTATTTATCTACATCTGTGCAATAAACCCATCTGTTTGATTCTAACCTGTCTGTGTCTTGAGTCTGACCACACGTTACAGAAGACCAGACCATACCACCATGAATCAAACAGACGTGGACCCATTCCAGGAGCTGGTGGATTCCCTTCGCCGTGTGCTCACTCCTCCTGTCACCACCGCACCGGCTCCCGAATCTGTTTCTCCACCAGTCTCTTCTTCACCCGGACCGATCTATGCTGCCAGTCCAATGGTCAATCCGGCGCCCTACTCTGGTTCGGCGGACGATTGCAGCGGATTCCTCCTGCAGTGTTCGCTCGCCCTGGAGATGCAACCACATCGTTTCCCAACAGAGAGGCCTAAGATCTCTTTTATTCTGTCCTTGTTATCTCCTTCGTCTTCTCACGCTCACCAAAACCTGGTAAGAGATTATACTGTCATCAGTATCCTTGCTGAACTCAGTAAAGACTCCTTATCTGCCATATCCTACCTGCTTCTGCTATTTATCTACATCTGTGCAATAAACCCGTCTGTTTGATTCTAACCTGTCTGTGTCTTGAGTCTGACCACACGTTACAGAAGACCAGACCATACCACCATGAATCAAACAGACGTGGACCCATTCCAGGAGCTGGTGGATTCCCTTCGCCGTGTGCTTCTTGAGTCTGACCACACGTTACACATGACTGCCATTCGCGGCGCCATCTTGTTCTTGATGAAGTCAGATTAAGATCGAAGTAAATGTTGCTCAGGCTGTCAGTGGAGGGACCTAAACCTCTTGGATTTCATTTAAAATATCTTCATTTGCTTAGGGAATTGGAACAACATGAGGGTGCGTAATTAATGTCAGAATTTAAATTTTTGTGTGAACTATCCATTTAACCAGTTTGCACTGACCACCAAAACAACTTCTTTCATTGTTTTTGTCCAGTTGGATCCAACCATGGGCAAATTTAGACTATCTATGGATCCAACAGGATGTCATATGAGTCACTTGCATCTAGCCCAAAAATTTGATAGACTATAGATGATAGTATTATTGACACGGGTGAAGAACATTTTTGTATTATCTATAGTTTAGAGCATAAGCTGAGGTAGATTTTTGATCCCTAAGAAAATTTGAATTATAACGGAATTTATTTAAAGAGCAATTTGTTCAGTAAACCACTGGAGGAAAAAAAAAAAAGTTTAGTTTCCCCCCCTGCTGTACCACTGTTTGTGTACCGTTACACTTTTTTTTTTTTTTTTTTTTTTTTTTTTTTTTTTTACTAGTTTATTGAAATACATGTCTTATCAGTTTACATGCAAATGAATAACCTTTTTTTTTTTTTTTTTTTTCTTTTGGTGTGAACCGTTAAATTAAATAGAACAATCATTGCTTGTTGTTTATTTTTCCCATCTTAAAGCGTCTGTGTGTAGATTTGGAACCTCATTATTTTGTGACTCTAGGTAAGTTTGTAATTTCTGTTACTTGTCATTGCCAGTCGAAAACTTTACATTCAATTTGACCAATCAAAGCCAAGCTTTTCAAATGAGCTTTGCAAGTAATAGTCCAATCACACTGCCGTATGGTGTTGAGATGGTAACATGTTTTCGGCAGAAATCATCCCAGTTTCGCTTTATTTTATTTTCCTGGCTAGAATAACCAGGTAAGCTCCCGCCTCCTGTGGACCACTTAATAGGTGCTTTAAAAGGTGTGTCTGCCAAGTCAAAGCAGACTGGAACGGGTGAAGATACTTTCAGAAATACTTCTCTTTGGGATCTAACTAACTTTGAGATCACTTCTGAGTTTTTCCTAGGTTGATAGTGCTAGTGTGCATTTGCAAATGTTAGCTAACATGTGGAATGTTAATATTAACTGTCGAGTCACCTTTATTTGTATAGTACTTTATACAATACTGATTGTCAAAGCAGCTTTACAGTGTCAAGCAGGAAAATAGTTTGTCAATAATGCAAGAAGACAATACCAAAAAGTCATTTTTACAGAAAGTCAGTTCATTGATTCAGGGATGTCATCCAGTTCAGCTCTCTTCCAATAGTGTCTGTGCAATCAGTCAAGCGTCTCCAACTAAGCAAGCCAAAAGCAACAGTGGCAAGGAATCAAAACTCCATCGGTGACAGAAATGGAGAAAAAACCTTGGGAGAAACCAGGCTCAGTCGGGGGGCCTGTTCTCCTCTAGCCAGACAAAACCAGCATAGTGTGGTTTATTTCCAGGCTGCAACACTGGTGCAGAGGACTTGTCTGGGTCCTGTGCCGATGGTCGTCGAAGTGATTAGGTATTCACAGGGTATCTGTCACTAGGGCGCATCTAGTTGACATGGTCTCTGGTAACATTCAGGGCTGTAGAGGTCGTCTCTAGGTCTGGTCTGGATAAATATATTTCCTAGTCTATATTTCCATCTTGTAATGCTGCTGTTTTAGGTATTTAAAAAAAAAAAAATAATAAAAAAAAAATTTGTAATAGAGCAGACACTGTCTGACCGTGTCTACACCGCCCCGCTGTGCTAAAAGTCTGTCTACACTTGACGTGACAGTTGCAAATCATCTGAACGTAGTGTCAGTACAGTTCATCATAAATAGAACGAGGCATCAGTTTACTGATGGGGATCGTGTCGCATCGCGCTGCATCCAGTGTAGACCACATCACTGGGTTCTATTGTCTTTTGTTGGATCGTGCCACTCGTGTCCGGTGTAGACATGGTGTTTTTTTTTTTTTAATTGGTTATGTTATAGCCCTGCTTGTTTTTATGAAATATCTATATTGACCTAACTTGTAAGGACTAAACCCGGTGGTTTCATTTCTGGTGCAGTTGTATGCGTGTACGAGTGGCTTCACGTACTCCTTCCAGCGGCTTTTCTTCTTGGCCTCCAGGGTTCCAAGAATATTTAGCAAAGTTCTATTGAACCTTTCAATGGGATTCCCCCTCGGATGGTATGGGGCTGTTCTGACTTTCCGCACCCCTTGCAATATCACAAATTTGATCAAGTGTGACTCAAAATCAGGGCCTTGATCCTTTGTTTATGAACAATACTTTGCTGATTGGGTCTCTTAGTGATATTGTGTTAATCCTTCTCTTGTTGTAACTGCCATCTCTACAACAAGAGAACCAGTTATTTGTTTGTAAGTTAATGTGTTTATATATTCTTTTGTTACTGGTTGTTCTTTTAAGTTGTATAGTGGGTTTTCTTTTTGTGACTTTTTTTTTCTTTTTTCTTTTGGGGTTGATTGCTGATCTCCACAGATGAAACGCACACAACACCACTTACCATTCTGTTACGTGCCCTCTTTCTCCCCTAGTCTTTTTACAGGAATGTAACGACAGACACTATTGGAAGAGAACTGAACCGAGCTGGATGATAACATCACTGTATCAACAATGAACTGACTTTAACTGATAAACAGACTGTTTTCTATTGTCCTCCTGCATTATCAGCACATGTTTTTCTTGTTTAACACTGTAAAGCTGCTTTGACACAATCTGTATTGTATAAATCGCTATATAAATAAAGGTGACTTGACTTGAAGGACGTGCACTGTATGACGAGGTGTACTCTTCTCCAGACAGGCCTGCCTTCAAAAGACCAGTGCCACAAGCATCAGGACTTCTTGGCCAGAATGACGGTCATCAGATCCATCTTCTGCCTCGAAGACTTCAACCGGGAGCACTGCGCTGACTCCAGATCTTTCTGTGGGGGAGCTCAAGAGGCGACACTCTGTTTCTGAGCCTCTCGGTACGAGGAGCTGGAAGACGGTGGCTCCAGGTCCAGCAGCCCCAAGGACCTGAGAGCGGCAAGGGAGGAACCACTGGAATGTTGCTGCATGCTGCTTTGCACCCTGAAACCTTTTGACAACATCATTGACTGCATTGCTGAACAGGCCAGTAGGTGCAAGAGGGGAGTTCAGCAG
>NW_015552575.1:212290-213742 GCF_001515605.1 Sinocyclocheilus anshuiensis
TTGATTCAACCAGAGATTTCTGATGGTCTCTTTGGTGGCCCGGAGAGACAAATCTGCGATCCGACGAAGCTCTTTAATGTTGTCGGACCTGACTTCCTCATCCTCATCAAGAACCTTTAGCAGGTCAGCTTGGTAAGCCTGCAACACTGCCACGGTGTGCAGGCAAGCACCAGCCTGACCTGCCACCGTACATGTTTTACCCACCAAAGCCAAAGATATTCTAAGCGGCTTGGTGGATAAGGCCGGGGCCTTGAGGGACGATGCAGACTCGGGAGACAGATAGCTCGCAAGTGTCTAGTCTACCCGAGGAATCATACCATAGCCATGCTCCCTCAACCCCACGATGCTAGAATAATTCACAGCCACAGCGCTGAAGATGATTAATCGCCACATCATGTAATTAATTAGATTAAAAATTGTAATCGACTGACAGCCCTATATAATATTAGCCTTTATTTTAAAGAGTGTAGTCAAGAACAGTCAGGGTCAAAATACCAGCAAACAGTAACATCCAAAGTAATCCAAATGAGTAATGCGTAAACAGGCAATCGTCAGGGCAGGCAGCAAAACAATCGTAAAAAAACGGGTAAACAGTCCAAGATCCAAAAAACACAAAGGCAAGGCAAAGGGAAACATGAAAACTAGGAGACATTACAGACTAATAACAGACATACAATACTCAGCTCTGTGTGTGTGTGTGTGTAACGTATGGTGCGTTCAAGTCCTGTTGGATAGATCGTATTTACGAGTTGAACGCACATGAACGCCACCACAAAGTCATTATTACGAGTGGGAAACTCTAAATTTTCTTTAAGCCCCGAGTTTCCAAGTTGGGGGCGTGTCAATGAGAAACATGGCGGAATCGATGGATGCAACATCTGTAGTTGACGGTAAATTTTTGTTTAAATTGATAGTTTAGTGGGTTGTCAGTGACAAGTACTGTAGAACTGCATGTCTGACAGAGGGAGACAGAGATTGCCAAAGTAAAACATAAATCACAATACTTATAGGTATTAAGCAGTGACATTGTCAGGCTTTTTATTTACAAAAAATAAGCTTTTTGAATGTGGCAGGATTTTAATAAGTTTTTATGCGATACAGATTAAAGTGGCTTCATAAATTACTTTTTAAAAATATTAAAAACGCAAAACGCACCTAATGCGAATTCTTTGCTCTTCATTTTCTATAAGTAGAGTTAACAGACCCTGTTGTATTTTCTTGTAATTTATTAAAAGAAGGTACACCGCCATCTTGTGCCGACTAAACTGACTTGAACGCACCCAACGTCGTAATTACGATTGTCAACTCGTAAGTACGAACGTCCCAGGAGGACTTGAACGCAGCATTAGAACCGCCTCTGAGATATTATAGAGAGCTGAGGTGTACCTGTTTGCTGCTCCTGGTTTTGGGGCAGCACCTCTTCTACACAGTCAGCAGGACACCAGCCTGTTC
>NW_015552575.1:214134-227952 GCF_001515605.1 Sinocyclocheilus anshuiensis
ACGCACCTGACGTCGTAATTACGACTTGTCAACTCGTAATTACGAATGTCCCAGGAGGACTTGAATGCAGCATTAAATAGTCCTCCTGATGAGAAACAGGTGTGAACTGATAATGAGTTCCTGGGCAGAGGGAAAACTGGGAAATGAAGTCCGGGGTGAAGTGGTAATGGTGCGGGATGGAGTGCCCTCTAGCAGCGCTCATGGGAACTCCAGCTGGCGATAGTAACTATAATATAATATAATTTAATATATAGCAATGTCTTAATGCTGTGCTATCAATTTTAATTCAAAATAAAATGTTAATTGATTAATAATATAAATTTATGATTTTCCCAGTTTGCTATAGTCATGCAGGTTTTTTCCACATTAAACATGCTACAATAGAGTGTTATAGTGCCTGCCCCCTTTTTCCACTGCGCTGGTTCTGGAAGTATTTTTTTCCATTAATTTTTCCCATTGGGATTTAAAAAGAGAAATCTTTGTTAAATTACTATAAGCCATGAATCTGTTTGGCCTAACTATGGACATCATAAGTCTTGATCACAATTTGATCACAATTTAATAAAAACATTGTAAGTTACTAATATTAATGTTTTCATTTCCATGGTTATTCAAACAGTGATTAAATTATATACAAAAAGCAAGCAAATAACATTTACATTACCAAAGAACATCATCAATGACTTCAGTCAAGCGTGAGTTTTTATGCACTCTCAAAAGTGTTATGCATTTGTAAGCTATATTTTACTTTACCATTATAGTTCAAAGTTTATCTGTGTGCATTAGAGGGAAGCATGAAATAAGCACAATCACAGGACATTTTCAAATAACACTGGGAAATGTTTGTATTTTTAGTATACTTATAAAATAAATGTACTTTACATACAATGTCTATGCCTTTTTCACTAGGGAAACGCAAACCAACCTTACATCAACATACAATACTAAATAATCTAACATGCCCCCCAGCCCAGAATGTGATTATTACCGAGGGGGGCCCACTTGCTGAGGGCTCCCAAAACTCTAAACACTCCTCTGCTTCCATTGACAAACCTGAATATAATTAGATTAAAGCCTGTGCTTCCGTCAAAACTAGCCAAAAGCAGAAGTGTTATTTGTTCTTTCTCATTTTATCAGTTCTAAAGCAGAATCTCAGGCCTCTGCTATGGAAAAAAAAAAAAAAAAGATCTGGAACAGGTGGTGCTAAATGTGTCCTTCACAGAAGGCACAGGGGAGGGAACATTATTATTTTCCTTTACTAGAGTCAAGGACAGCACTGTTTCAGCACCACATCATGGGCCGCGCCACTGGTCAGCATGTAGAGGACATTAAAGTACTCAAGCATAGAATTTGGAATAAGAATGGACAAAAAAAAAAAAAAAACTCCACTAATCCAATAACTATATCTGTGACACTGAGCATGTGAACCCTTCCTCTGTGCAGAACCTTTTTGCTTCCATTGAAGCTCAAGATTCTATTTGGAACATTTTCAAATCATACTAGAACGCATGACCATCAGGACTAATACAACAAAGGAGGCATAACGATTACTAAGACATCCTGAAATTCATTAAAATTTGTAATCAAATTATGCTGATAGTAGAATATCATTTTTTTTGTTCTTTTTCTAAAATAAATTTAAGCGGAAAACCATGCAAAACGGGAGTATTTACTGGTCTCGGTTTGCGTCTCCCAATATGCAAATCCACAGTCAGTTTCAGTTTATTAATCTGACTGTCCAGGCTCAGTAGATGGCAGCATAGCCACGCTTTTACATCACCCCGAGACTGAGCCTCGGTCACGAACTCCAACTCAAAAAACAAATTAAAAAAAAAATTTGCCCGTCGCACCAACGCATTTTGCGGCCATTATCATAGGGAACTGCGAGACATCTGCTGTCTGTTCATGAAGTGTGTGGTACTCTTTTCTAGAGGATGTGTGAGTTTGAACGTGTGCGTTATATTGGATCGGATGCGGGGGCTGCAGTAAGAATGATGAGCTGCGTTTTATATTTAACTAAATATTCCTGTCATGAGGTTGCGTTAACAGTTGTCATCAAAACCCATTCATCCACATACCCGAAAAAGACATATCGCCAAATGTCATGCTCATCCTAAAAGATGATGAGATCCTTAAAACTGTTGCTTCGTATTAATTATGTTGGTCTTGCATTTTGTAAGTCAGTGGTGTTGCCTTAAATGTGTCAGTCCTAGATCCTAAAGGAAATGCGTACATGACCCTTATTAGAATTTGTCGTAATTTGAAACCAATCTTAACCGAACACGACTCCTAAAAAATAGAATCTTACTGGATTAATTGGACATACGAAGTACATGCTTATTTGATTCTTGAATTCTATTGGATATGGTGGAATATGTATCACAACTCTGCTTGTTTTTTGTATTGGAATAATGTCTTGCTGGACAAATGATATCACAGAACTACAGGAGTTTTCTAATATTGAAGGATTTTATTTAAATACCGTTGGTTATCCAAAGCTTCTCTCTTTCCCCCATTTGGAATAATATTTGTCAAGGTTTCAAGTTTTTCTGTATTTTTTATTTTTTTTTAATTCCATTCTTTCATTCGGGTTTTAAAATCCTAAAAAATTTTCTTTACATACATTTGGACTGGATGTTCTACATTGGGAATCATAATACTACACACGGAAACTATGCTTTCTATAAGAGTGTGTTATATTAAACATATGTTGGATTTAAGAAAATTAGATTTCGAATTAGAAAGTCTATTAGTCCTACTCCTTTTTTTCTTTCTTACTGGGGAGGTTGCAGGCTTTCCTTCTGATCGTTCCTGTTAAATCATATGTCTCCCTTAAAAGCGACTTTATGACTTGATGTTTTTATGTGGACCCATAAGAGTCTGCAGACTGTAGATCTCCATCCATATTCCCCTGTATCTCACATGATGGTTGAGTCCAGCGCCTTCCTCTAGATGCGGACTGCCTCATCGCTCCATTCTGTCTCTGCGGTTTGGACCGAGGTAATCAGTTTTGGTCCCAACACCACCGTGTCTCGTCTCTGCATTGGCCATTCTCGGTGATATGAGAGCTAATATAGACGAATCCGTGTGCCATAGGCGTCAGATGTTTGGATATTACATTTTGATTGATTATGAATCGATTGTATTTATTTATTTGTTTATTTTAATTTGTCACAATGTCAGTTAGACTTCAGGTAGCAGGGTAGGAAGAAAACGCGGTTCATTATTTTAACATTATTTTATGTTACATCATGTGATATTTACATGCAAAATACAAACCCCGAAGTCTTTTTTACATCACATAGGCGTGTTGGTATAAACTTTTTTTTTTTTTTGGATCAGAGTCAGCTATGTTGGTAAAGAACCACCGTGTCTCGTCTCTGCATTGGCCATTCTCGGTGATATGAGAGCTAATATAGACGAATCCGTGTGCCATAGGCGTCAGATGTTCTTGCCAAAGCTGGATCTCTATGCATTACTGTGATCGGAGAAAATAAACCGCAAGACACCGTGGCGCTGCGTGGAATTACAGCGGACACGATGGGCACATTGAAGCAGATCTTGCTGCTTTTCGCAGGTTTTGTTGCCGCAGCTCACGGTAAGTTGAAAGTCTGTTTTATAAGCTGGGTGTCATTGCCATTAATCCCCTTCAGGAATATGACTTTTCTTAGGTATGACTACAAAAGTCCTTTAGACCTTGAATTTAGGTGGACGTTGACTTTGCGTTTGATGAAGCCAAATCAAAACTTGCATATGGCACGCACACAAAAAGTGTTTAAGTTATGGCATATATATGTGTGTGTGTGTGTTTTATTTATATATATATATATATAAACCTCCCTATGGTTCGTCTGTAGTCGAATGTTTATTCCTAACCGTTTCTGGTCTTTCACCGGTTTTCACAGAGGTTCTACGGGTTTTTTTATAGTCTGTTAGTAGATTGACTTTGCAATCAGTCTGAATCTAATTTAACATAGTTTATAACCTAGGCTATAGCGTGTGAGGGAGCCACAGTGTGATATTTAAAAGTGAGAATTTGCGCATAAAACATAAGACTGATGTTTATGATATGGCATTTGTAAATTTTAGGCAATATTGAGATTTATATATTCAGGCCGTTAAATGCATTGCAAACTTTATTGGATTTATTTATTTTTTTTGTACAGACAGGTACATTTCTCATAGAATAGTCATCCTAATGTAGCTACAATTATTTTAAGTTTTAAAGTGTTTTTAATGCTGCTGCTGGATTTGCAAAAAATCTTTTAACTCAACGAACCGTTCTTCTTAACTTTCATGCACCAATTCATGCATTTCTTTAGCTGATTACGCCCCCAAGTAGGCGGGCACAAGGACCCGTTTGCTTTTGACATCTCAGAAAGCATTTAGACCCAGAAAAAGTGACGCGTGACGTCAGAATTACCAAGTGAATAATGCCTCCTCTCCAGTAACCTGTCACTCACGTGAGATCGCAGCAATAGCAAACTTGATGGCAGATTACAAATCAACACATTATAATATAGGCCTACAGTATATTATATACAGATCCTTGCATAAAGCATGACATTAAATATTACAGGAAAATGCAGTCTCGTGGCCTGCTCACCTCCATTACCTCACTGCAGATGTACTTATGTGAATGAGCACTTTTACCCCGATCGTGCCTCTTTCGGTCTGTAAACTTCAATTCAAAGGTTACTTTCTGTATTCCCATTATGGTCAACGTTTTAGAGGACATGCTTTTTCAGAAGAATTAGTGATGCTGCAGGCACTTCCACTGCTTCCCAAGCCTGTGAAAGAATCATTAGTTTTGTCACAGCTGTGCCATCAAAGTTAATGACAATGACTGCTGCTATTCCTTGTTCAAAGGCATGTGGGGAGTTTTCAGGGACAGGCATTAATTAATCTAGTTTTATCAGCCATGATGTGCAAAATAGTAGAAAGCATGTAAAGTTTATTTGTTGCTCACAAATAAACGTCTACTCACAAATTAGTTTTTGGAGTAGCATTTTTTCCCAAAGGTGTATTTATGTATGTATTTATTTTATTTTATTTTAACTTTTCCAAAAGGATGTTAAAGCCTGATCATAGCCTGGCAATTCTGGGGTCTTCTTATAGTGAATAGTCTCTCAAGCACTTAACAACTATCTTTATTACGAGGTATGAGCCATAGAAAAAATAAATAAAAATAAATCAGCCAACAAACAAACAATGAATCAATCAATATTCACAATTCCCTTGCTTCAAAACTTGGTTAAATGAAATGCTTCATGTTATAAGAATGCAGGTTATACTGTACATTCCTGTGGGTTGGCGTTAAAGAACTGTGTTATAATAACCCCTACAAATACAACTCATTATATACACTATAAACACTTTAAAGGAGACTGACATGTAGTTGTTTGTGAAAGATGTTTTCTCTGTTTTGGAGGGATGATTATTTTTAAATCATACCCTATTTATTGCATCAAAATTTGTTAATACTTTACTAGGCCTATATTCAAGGGTGGACAATTTTATCAGTTGTTTGTTGCAACAATACATAACTACAATAACTTTGTCTAGTGCTCTTATGGAAGTTTATAGCATGATTTGTGAAAATTTAACTATACTGAATGACATGGCATAGACTTCATGGCTACACTCTAGAAAATGCTGGGTTAAATATAATCCAGTGCTGGGTTAAAAAGGGACAAACCCAGCTATTGGGTTGTTTTGACCCAGCGGTTGGGTTGTTTTGAACCCAACCGCTGGGTCAGAACAACCCAATAGCTGGGTTTGTCCCTTTTTAACCCAGCATTTTTTAGAGTGTAGTTTTTGCGTATTTCATTTCATTCTGTAACCTACTTGTTCTACAGATCTGTGTGTACTAGTGTTAAATGCTACTGTTTTTGACAGTTTTATGATAGATAATATCATGATAATTTTTGCGTTTCCTTACCGAATGTCGTATCCTGTCAGCAAAAACCTGTCCATGGGCTTTTTTGATTGCTTTCAGTTTAAGTGCCGGCGATGCAGTGTTGCCAGATATTGATACTAAAACAAACAAAAAACTAAAAACATAAAAATAAACAGAAATTATTTTCAATCTTTTGCAAATAAGATAAGAAAGATATCACTGACTCTAAATTGCAACTTCCTACTTTATTAACTTTCTAAAGTGTTAAATTAAGTGGAAAAGACACGTCCAAAAACGCTTATAATAGCTGGATCTGGCATGGAGGAACTCTCTCAAGTCTCGTTCACTCCGCCAGCATCCTGCAGCGATAATTTTCATAACAGGGATGCTAAACATTCTTGCAAACTGTCTAAACTGAATTATACATGTCATGCAGGCATTCATATGAGGAGTTTAACAGCAAATTAGTCATTCGAAAGTCGTGGAAGTCGTGGCCTAATGGTTACATTACAGCGCTCCCTCCCACCTTCAATACCACGACTGAGGTGCCCTTGAGGAAGGCACCAAACCCCCAACTGCTCCCCGGGCACCGCAGCAAAAATGGCTGCCCACTGCTCTGGGTGTGTGTTCACTGCTGTGTGTGCGCACTTTGGATGGGATACATGCAGAGCACTAATTCCGAGCATGGGTCGCCACACGTCACGTCAAAGAACAAATTTTATTTTTGAACATGAAAAATTTACCGGTGGCCTCATTGCTGGTTACGGGCCTGATTGCTAGGGATAGAAAAAAAGTTAAATGCATCAGTAACTTAAATATCCTGTATTTATTGCATTTTATTTATTTAATGTTCCCTTAAAATATATATTTACATGGTCACATTGTAAAGTGTGTATAGTTATTAAACACTTAAAAGACACGTTATCAACGCTATCACCTCTTTATTATTAGGCTACCTTATCTTTATTATTACCTTATCAGCTCTTATCAGCTCAATAATGGTTTATTGAAGCCTGCCAACTGACAGTCCCCCAGGGTCTTGAACATTTTTTTTTTTTCTTTTTGACGTTTTGAAAAGTTAAACTTTTTTAACATGTCACAACATTTTAAAAATGCAGCATGAGCAGCTGAAAAGCAGTCTATGCTCAACAATCAAAGATGTCTGTTTAATGCCTGATGTTTTTCATCACCACTAGATTAGAATAATTGATATTAAAACCTACATATTTTGGTGTTATAATGTGAGTGAATCTTAAAAAAAGATCAGGGCTTTGGACAATACATCATGGGCTTAAGCCCCCAAAGTAGCTACACACCAATAACAGATTACAAGGGGTCAATACGTCTGTGGTTATCTTCTGAGCTGTTTTGCGATGTGTCAGAAGTCTGTGTTTTTTTTAATAAAAAAATAGTGCTCCATTATGACCACTGTTGATGATGAACCATTACGTTGCAAATTTCTGATGTGGATATGCACCTTATTTTGCAATGTTGAAGTAAGCTATTTTTCAATGTTTTCTATGAATCTTGTTAGACTTCCAATTCATTAGCCACAATAGTTTAATAAATAGTAGAATAACAGTGCAGTAAACTGTAAAAATAAAATAATAAATGTGTGGCAGCAATGCACCCGCATACTTAAGCTCGTTTTTATATGTAATTTAATAATTACTATGATTATCTTTGAAATTTGGTTAAAGTGTACTGTCCAGAGCATTTATGGCAAACTAAAATATACTTTAATTTAATTTCTATCGAGACGTCTGTCATGTATTTATATATATTTGAATTTACACATATGTAATAATGAAGTTGCAATTTAGAAAATTAAAAATATATTAATATAACACACTACTAAAATGTACTTTACATATGCTTTAGAACAGGGGTGGCGAACTCCGGTCCTGGAGAGCTGCAGCCCTGCAGAGTTCAGCTCCAACCCTAATTAAAACTCACCTGCCTGTAGTTTTGTAGTAAGCCTTTAGACTTTGATTAGCTTGTTCAGGTGTGTTTGATTAGGGTTGAAGCGAAACTCTACAGGGCTGCGGCTCTCCAGGACCGACGTTCGCCACCCCTGCAGAATGTTAGTCAACACATCAAAATAAGTTTACTTTTTTAAAGCATGACAAATTATTGTTAAAATGTAACATTACAAAGTGCACTTTTTAAACGTTTTAAGCACTTTTTGTGCTTAAAGTGTGTTAAGAAATAGTCATGAAAATGTACTCTCTTTTGGTATAGACGCCTTGTATTTCATTAAGTACATTTAAAAAAAAAAAAAATTGAATTACATTACGTGCATATTAAATACAATTAAGTATAATTTTTTTAAGGAAAGAACTTGCTCTGCCAATAAAATTACTTTCCTTTTTAGTTGACATGAGATTTCTTGTTGATAATGATGAGCTGGCATAGGATGCAAATAGACAGAAGGTTTGTATCTGATGTCATCTGAAAAGAGGCACACCCATCCTCAAATGTCAATTAATTTGCACACAATATAGACCCTTTTCACAGTGACGTCAGCTAACTTCCGCTTCCCCGCAAAGCAGTGTATCTGTACTTCCGTTATACCTTTACACCGGAGACTTCTCAAGAAAATATAGGAAAAACATCTCGGTTACGTATGCAACCCTAGTTCCCTGAATAGGGAACGAGATGCTGCGATGACGTCATCGCTTTGGGAACATCTCCGGTGTGACGAATGTCTGAAGCCCTTATACCATCACGCCAATTTATTAGCCAATAGCGCTTAGCTATTAGCATACGTCACGTATGCTCATATATGCGTGCTGCGTGCTATTTCATCAGATTTTACACTATGACGAAGGAAGCGCTATCAAGGTACGGAACGGCCCAGCATCGCAGCATCTCGTTCCCTATTCAGGGAACTAGGGTTACATACGTAACAGGGATGTTCCCTCTCATAGGTAACTTCAATGCTGCGATGACGTCATCGCTTTGGGAACGCTATACCATAACGCCTGACGTACCTTCAACCGCAGAACTGGAACAGCGGGGGTTGAACGAACATCTCCTTCCTCAGAAAGAGAGCAGCCCAGAGTGCAACTTACTCACAAACACAGATATCACGGATACAACAATAGATAAAGGCCGCAAAGCGGTCTTCCTACCTGTTTCCTCGTGGGTCTGTGTAACATGCATCTACACATATTGGAAACTCATTGTGTCCGCCTTAGAGGAGTAAACTGCTCTATATAAATAGATGGCTTAGAACACAAGAATCTCTTTCCAACTGGCAACAGATGATTCGCTTCCTGAAGGAATTAAAATCTGACGAAATAGCACGCAGCACGCATATATGAGCATACGTGACGTATGCTTGGGGCAGTGCTAAGCGCTATAGGCTAATAAATTGGCGTGATGGTATAAGGGCTTCAGACATTCGTCACACCGGAGGTGTTCCCAAAGCGATGACGTCATCGCAGCATTGACGTTACCCATGAGAGGGAACTTGAAATATGAAAGGCGTTAGTTAAGAGTTAAGACTAAGAATGTTAATGTACTTACAGTCGGGTTACTTTTGCGAACGTTTTTCCGCATCTGCTTTAGATGGGTGGCTTGCTTACCGCAACTGCTTGCTTTCAGATTTGTGTGACGATTATGTGTCCACACAAAATACATACTTGAAACCATTTCACTTGTTATTTCGGTTTATGTCATTCCTTGGATAATTTGTGAGTACACTGTAAATTAAATTCCCTGTATATTTCGGCAATAAAAAGACAAACAACGTGATTTTGTTATTATTTACTATGGGAAAATGACATGGACACAAGTCATATTTTTTATATTAAATATTTTTACTACATGGCAAGTTTCACATCCATAAAAGCAAGTGGTCTGAAAAGAAACTCATTATCCAGTTCAGGAATAAAATGCTCAATATTGAAACAATACAAAAAGGACAGTCACGTAGTTCTACGGAACTTTGGACTTCTACAATTACTTAAAGTCCTCCATTCAGTTTCGCTTTAACTACATGTTTACCGTATTTTTACTTTGTGAATTATTATTGATTAATATGATCGATCATATTTTATTTTCGTTATAGGCTATATGCAATGTGATCTTTAAAAAACAGCTATGACCTGTGTTTTATATTTATTTACACAAATGCTGGCATCTGTTTTTAACTGTAAAAGCTTTTTATATAAACTTAATATATGTAATATTTCTGAATTACATTAAATAATAAAACGGAAAATTATAGACTCCATTTTATTGATATTTAAATAGTACAAGCTTATGTTGAACTATTCTTGTACATACAGGCGCTGCATTAAGCAGAACCTAAATTACTGAATGAAAAGGCTTTCTGTTACCACATGTAAATATCTAAAACGTTTGTTTATTTGAGAAATATATCTAACCAACTTCATCTAACTGCAATAAAGACAGCAAACAGTGCGCGAGAGTCGCGGGGATCAGTGACTGACTGCAATGCTCCGTTTTCAACTCCTTCCTCGACTTCAAGCGGCAAATCTCGCCGATCGGTAAGTTCGTTTGAGATGCCAGACGTCTCTCCCTGAATGAGGACGAGAATAGACCGCAGCAGTCATCCTCTAATCGTGTTTGTAGCAGTTGTACAAGCGTCTGGGTGAACACCATGCTGGTATCGATAGCGCTTTACTATGCTGGCGGAAGTAAGAATACCCTGCTTTGCGTCAGAACGGAAGTTGCGTGACGTCATGTGAAAAGGGCCTATAGTTTTGAAATGGCTGTTTGATGATCCAAGACAGGTACAGTGACAACCAAAAGAGTTGTTGTCAACTATAAGATGTGATGGAACTGTCCAGCCTCAGGTCTCACATGCAAATGTGACATTCGAGGTCTTGAGAGAACGGCATAGACTAAATACTGGGTGTTTCAGGTCTGACGACATCAGGCGGGCGTGGTTTGAGCGCAAGGTCAAGGAGCATGCGCAGTTTACACGCTCCGTATGAAGCCTGCGAAGCGGCGATGATCTCGTTGGTACTCAACGGTTTGTTTAATTTTCTCTCATTTTAAATATGACTGATCTGATGTTAAATGTTAAAAACTGCGAAAGAAGTATTTTTGTTGAGTGAAAGTACAAGTTTTACTCTGGTTTTGTGCTTGGTGTCTCGGGTTGTATGTGTGTGTGCTTGGTGTCTCAGGGTGTGTGTGTGTGTGTGTGTGTAAATAGACCTTTTATGAGTTATAAAATATTGAAGAATCACCTGAAGAGCATATACGTTTTATATATATATATATATATATATATATATATATATATGTATATGTACAGGGTATGCTGTGACATCTTTTTTCACATTGAGTTATTAATATGAAAATTATTCTTTGTATTGTTCAGGTTTTCTTTGTGCATTATGGCAGACCAGACCAAAACTACTCTAGGTGAGCCCAGAAAACTATGAAATCAAGTTGAAATTGATAATAACATTTTTAGGGCTTTCCACACTGTTATTAACCCTGGGTTATTGCTGTTTTAAACCCCGGGTAAAGCAACAGTTTACACTTGCAATTTAGAAGCAGTGTTAGCACCACTTTTTACCCTGGGTTATGAAAACCTGCCCTGGATCAGCATTAGCACTGCTTTTATGCTGTTAACCCCTCATTGCGGTGCCAAACATTTCCAATGTTACAGCTACTGTAGATGCATATTCACATCTTTTGGACAGTCACAGAAACAGCACTGAGTGTATAAACAGTATTTTCTGCAGAAAAAATATTGAGTAATGATGGAAAACACATGAATTGGAGTTAAGAAGAGGGCATTTCATTTTTACCTTTATATTCCAAGAAAAGTCCATTAAGGAAAAACTGGCTGGTAAGGTCTGCAGTCTATAATACGAGGTTGTGCAATGCCAGAGCCGTTATGTAAACAGGTCCTGTGCTGCAGTTTTTGACATCAAAGTACCATGACAGCTGTAGAGAGCAGACGGTTCTGTATGCTTTCGAATCACTCTCACGGTACTTTGATGTCACAAACTGATTGGTCTGCACAGTGCCACTTCAAACCGAACACAACTAATGTTAATCTGGGGTTTATAAATGTACAGTGTGAAACGACAGTTTATGAATATCCAGGATGAATTGTTAACTCCGGATAAAGTATGTGCCGTGTGAAATAAGAAAACCCAGGATTCCCTTTACCCAGGGTTTAGAATGACCCAGGTTTCACTATTTCATATGTGAAAAGCCCTTTTTCTTTTTAATAAATAAATGGACATCTTTTATGTGGCATTAATTATTTTTAATTTATCTGTCCAGAATGCTCTTGCCCTAACCAGAACCATCAATCCCAGACAGCTGACACAACGCCATGCATTGGCAATGAGGAAGTTTGTGTACCACAAACTGAAGCAACATTACTCAGACTTCCAGCTGTAAAGTATTTTTCCTGTGCTTTGGTTAAGACACCAGTGAGTGCAAGTTTCACATTTTGGTGAAAAATTAATAAATGCCTCTTTAAGGGAACATACTTGACATACTTGATTTTCTATTTTAAACAAAACTGCTTTATTAAGCTTCTCAAAAAGGTTGATAAAACACAAAAAACACAAAAGATGGAGATCAAACTGCTTTATTAAGCTTCTCAAAAAGGTTGATAAAACACAAAAGATTTGTACAGTGGAGATCAACCTACAATTTCCAAAATTTCAAGGTCACTGCTTAGTCCTATTTGAAGTTATCCTAACAGGGGTAGAAGGGCAGTTTTTAAGCATATTTCATAAATTAATTGTATTCTGAAGCACAGTATAAAAAGCTTATATGAGATATTTGAAAAATAACTGATCAAAATTAGAAAACACACATAGTTATCTGTTAATCTGGCACCTGGTGCTAATGTCTTTATTTATATGACAAACCCTATTTAACTGGCAGCATTCCTCTAATTTTCACTGAGATTGCAAGACAACGGGCCGCTCTAAGGTGACTAAAACCTTTCGACAGGTGGTTGTCTAGATGAAAGCTAAAGGGATGAACCTTTCAGCCACTGCAAGAGAAGCTGGTCGTTCCAAATCTGTGATTTCTCGAATATTGTAGGTTCAAGTCCCCCCAAAAGGCTTGTCGTCCACGTCCAGCTGGAATTGCTCACCAGTTCAGCGCTGAACAGGGTAAGGATCTGTCTCAGCACGTTTAAGAGAAGTCGGACTGAAAGCACACTTTGCAGTGACGAAGCCTCTCATCAGCAGAAAGAATCAAAATTCTAGGCTCACCTTTGCTGAGGAGCATGTTGTGTGGAGAGAGGAGAACTGGTCCAAAGTTCACTTTACTGATGAGGGCAAGTTTAATTTTATTTGGGTCAGATGGGAAATATTTTGTTCGCCGTCAAACTGGGGAAAGACTGAAGCACGAGTATGTAAAGAAGTCATTAAAAGGTGAAGGAGGAAGTGTCATGGTTTGGGGATGTTTTGTGCAGCAGGAGCTGGGCCTCTTATACAGACACATGGCAGAGTGAATGCAAATGTTTATCAGAACCTCCTACAGCAACATGCAGTTCCTTCTATATATACACACACACACACAGTTTTGTATATAAAAAATATTTGATAAGTAGAAAGTTCAAAAGAACAGCATTTATTTGAAATTGAAATCTTTGGTAACGTATCTTTACTGTCACTTTTGATCAATTTAATTTATCCTTGCTGAATAAAAGTTAATAAAAAATATATACTTACTGACCCCAAACTTTCAAACTGTAATTTATAATGTTACAGAAGCTTTCTATTTTAAATAAATGCTGTTCTTTTGAACTTCCTATTCATCTGTGAATTCTTAAAAAAGAAAAAAGTTGAAATTGTTCAAAAAACTATTCAACACTGATAATAATCAGAAATGTTTCTTGAGCAGCAAATCAGCATATTAGAATGATTTCTGAAGATCATGTGACACTGAAGACTGGAGTAATG